>NC_051159.1:162762283-162854783 GCF_013339745.2 Dermacentor silvarum
ATAGCATGTTTTTGCGTACTTGAGCCGTTGTGAGCGTGTCTATCAACCTATCTACCCTCTTAGCCCACCCAGTTACTCAAGTTGTCTATCTGATCGGACCAATAGGTATGTGCTCCTGGTCGGGATACCGTCGTGGTCATTCCGTTGCCGTCATTCGAGCTTTGTGATGTCTTACTCTCGCCAGGCCACTGTCGTCAGGGCGTCTACCCCGACCTAGTGGTCCTAGTTGTCTAATAGCTTGGGCCATTGGGTATGGGGGCTCGTGGTCGTGATGACCTCGTGGTCGTTGCATCGCCATCATTCCAGCTTTGTCGTCCGACTCGCGTCACGCCGTCGTCATTCAGTCATCGTCGTCACACAACCGTCGTCAGGCCGTCGTCACTACGCTATCGTTTTATTATTGTCATCACCTCAAGGACGTCATGCTGCTGTCTTCATACCACCTTCTTCATCATTATATTGTAATCGTAGTGTCTTCATTCCATTTCGATTATGTCACCGTTGTCATGCCGTCATTGTCAGACAGTCGCTATTATGCCTCCATTGTCACAGCACCGTCGTCACGTCGTCATCTTCATGCAGGTGTTTTGATGCCGTCATCCGTCATGTCATAGTCACCATAAACTCATCGTCATCCAATTTTCTTCGTGTCGTTCTTGTGCCTCGGTCGTCCCTGCATCGTCGTCATACAGTCGTCCTCATGCATCCATGCTCGTGGGCGACTTGGCAAGCGAGTGTCATAGCAAAGTGCCACGATATCAGAGTATGTGGCATATAGCCGAAGGAACGAAAGTCTAAGAATTACCACCGACTGTGTTAAATAAACGTTACTTCAGGATTATGATATCTCGCGGGATGGCTCAATTGCTATTAACATCACCGTCGACAGTCATCGTGAGATGAGCTCTGACGTAATTTTTATGCGCAAGCGTAAACGACTAGGCCCACCGAGGGCTGTCGAGGGGTAGTGTGAAGCCGTGAAGGAAGCGGAGGAGGGAGGCGCCTGAAGGTGGAGAAGAGAATCGCGCGCCGGGGAAAGTACGAAGTAGCGCATTGAGCTCGCGGCAAACCAACGCCACCTAGAGGAAAGTCTAGGGGGCGTTGAGCGAAGCGGGGAAAGAGAAACGAGGCGAAGTTTCGCACAGGAGGAGGGTAGGTGAAGCGAGCTGGGTTGACATTCTCTGGCAGTTGGTACAGGTCGTGAGCGCGCTATGGAGGTACCGGGTTCGTCTCGTGATCAAGTTGTCGAGCGCCGTGCAATAATAACGGAGCAGCAATGCAAGCGGCAGCAGGCCGACCGCGAGTCGACTGACCCCGAAGTTGTCGCTTCTGCAGATCGCTTTCAAGATACGGCGCGCGCTGCTGCGCAAACAGCACAGCTGCTACCAGAAGTACAAGCCGCCCGCCCCCTCCCTCCCCCGCTGCCTTCCCGCTTTCGTCCCTTGTACGCGATTCGGCTCACCATCACACGCTCTCACTCGCACATACAGCATACGGCGCGCGGGGACGATGTTATTGCCCTTGGACTTTATACGGAATATCACGCTGACCACGACGGCAGAAATGTGCCCGGAGCGTCCCTATCATTGCAATTATATGGGAATGGCATCCATACGCTGGCGTGTAACCCGCGTTGACGAAGTGAAATGTCACTAATTTTTTGCCTCTTACGCTACTACCACAGATGTTTTCCTGGTCACTAGCCCTTTTACACGTGTTTACGACACACAAGTCCTTTACCACAAGTTTTATTATTTTGTCGGCAAACATTTATCAGCGGTTTTTAAGCTCTATTTCATACATCAGCCATTATGTTTTTAAAGATTGTTTGCAAATCGACTCTAAAAATTTTGAACAATTCGTGCAGTTTTTAATGACAATTAGCAATCTTGTGTTCAGAACTGATTCTCTAACAGTAAATATGTTTTTTAAGCTAGTCGGCACAGGCGTGATACGTCATCATGCAGAAATAAATATTCCAGTTGTAATTACGTTACGTACTACATGCGTCTGTGGTTCACTATTCGATATTTGATTCGATATTCGATACTTACTATTCGTATCCGAGAAATGTGGTATTGGCCCACCTCTAGAAAATGGCATAAACGTCATCGCAGCGAGGCATCAGTAGGTTTATTGTGGACGCCGCAGGGAAATACAGTGGAATAATTTGGCCATCTAGGGACTTTTCACGTGATTCTGCGTGTAAAATGCAGGAGTGTTTTTCACTCATTGCGTTTTATGGGTGTCGTTCAGGCAGAAGAATTGCCGGTCCAATTTGCAACGTTATGTCCACCTGCAGCAAGCAACACATCTCCTCATCCTCCTCGTGGTCCTTCTGCTTAAGACTGTAGCTGGCAGGAATGAAATTTAAGCTTTGGGCTTTAACGTCTTAAAGAGAACTCATGGAAAGTGAGAGGCACCGTATGGCGGGAGCACGCTGTAATAGTTCCACCTAAGGTGCGTCAGCAGCACTACTACTTTAACGTGCACAATACACAGACGTTTTAAATTCCGCCCTATTAGAATGCGGCCGCCATGCCGGGAATCGAACCTACTACCTCATGCTGAGCAGTAAAATTTCATAGCCACTTGTCCAACGAAGCGGATGTTTGTTAAGCCGGAATTCAACAAAATATTTAGAAGCTCCTTGCTGTTACCGGTCCACTTCTCGCCTTCGCGGGATTACCAATGGATGCGTATCCACAGCGCTGCGCTGCAGGCCCACATTCATGCATCCCGTCGTTCGAGGCCCACATTCATCCAAGCGAAAAGAAAAACGAAGGGCTACCCAAGCTTGCACGCATGATGAAATTCGCAATAGCACTGATAAAGTGCGACTAAATAAAGTATACACAGAGCCTAGTCGCCTACATTGTCTAATAGTGCGCAAAAAGGAATGCTGCCTCCGAAGTGCTTCTCTCCTGCGTCTGCAGCAGATGCCCGCCATCTACTTTGGACGCGCCATGGGACAACGACAATTCGCAAAAGTGTGCTTAAAGGTGTGAAATGGGACAATAATCAAGCTGAAGACTACGAAAGATGGATTATGGACAACACATTTCATAAGTCATTGTTGCAGTATCTCTATGAAACGGGTCTGCACGCTTGTATTTAGCTCCATTATCTCGTTGCGCCGCGTGGCCACCAAAGCGCAAAAAAAATGCTGCCTCGTGACCTGACGTGCCACGAAAGAAGGCACCGAAGATGGATGCGCAAAAGAATTGATGGGCATGGTAACAGTCAGAAGTGCGGCACCTATATAAGTAAGTGGCTCGCTCGGAGATTTTGCGCAGTAATGTAAGCGCCACGTACGCTCAGAAGACTAGGCGCATAAACGCCACCGCTTTTGCAAGCAGGGGCATCTGCATGTAACACCACCACCGCCAGCGAATAACTAAAGCATGGATACTGATATACCCGTGAGAACAGCGTCGTCAAATATGAGTCAAGATTAGACACCGTGTTAACGGCGCCCGGACTATACTAACCTGATGGAACTCACGACTCCTCTGTGCTTTAAACAAAGCGAGTCCTTGACTGCATACGTGGCGTAAGCAATGCAGCAATTGGGCGTGGCGCGAGAGGAAGAATGCAGAGTAACTGACGAAGAAGGACGGATCTCTGCCGCACAAGCTGACGTCGGCGGACTCATGACTCCGGCTCACTCAGAGTTAGACCAACCCTCGAGTCTGACTCTGAGTGAGCCCGACTGAGCAGAATTTTGATGAAACTGAATGCGAGTGAGCCTGGCTGAGTAGAATTTCGGGGAGTCTGAGTGAGGCCTTAAGAAAAAAAAATATTTTGTGCGTGCGTCTGAGTGAGTCCAGTTTATTATGCCGACCTATATGCTATGAGCAAGAACAGAAGCACACGGTGTCAAAAGTGAGCTGCAATATATGGGACAAGGAGCGGGGAAGCTTTTACTCATTTTTCCTCTCCTCAGCTGTACACTGATTGTGAACAAAACAGCATATTATCCGCGAAAGGAACAAGGAAGGAATAATAATACACATATCACTACGTTCTTTTTTTATTCTCATGGGTCTCCGATTTCTTTGGTGTGCTGATCTCGCTTTTCCCACTAAACACTAGCATTTGCCAATTCCAGGGCGCAACCGCATTGCAAAGAAAAGCTGCGCAGACAAATGCTAGTTTTTGACATAGTACAGTTCTTCTCTTTCAGTCTTTCGTTTAGGCAATGACTGGTCTGACCGATGTAATTTCGGCTACATGCAGGTGGAATAGAGTAGACAAGGCGGCTACCACATTGAAGAAAATAGTCACGGCCTTTGGCTGAATATTTGGAAGCCTTATGCTTTGAACTGACGGGGTGGCAGAGTCGCCGAAGGGCCTTCGGCTGCCTGACACTAAAAATCAACATTGGCTCTCATAGCTATCATCTTAAGTCAATATGAAATTCCATAAGTATGAAGATTAGGAGCTAGTGTCTTGTTTTCCCAGGCCCTATTCCTTCTATCTAGCTTTCGTCGAACTTAACAGAACTTCTGGGACAGATATAAATAGAGCACAGAGATAATCTGCATCGACAAGCTTTGTTGCTGGCTTTAAGAAACGGAACAAAATTACAAACACAACAGAATATTGCACCTCTAAGCATTATAAGGATATATACTGCATTGCATATAGTGCAAGAACTCTGACATAAATCGTGGTACATTATCAACATTTACATAACTGTGAACACAGAAAAGAAACGATTTGATGTCCCAACCTGGCAGCTCGCTAACGCAACATGGAAACCACGTCTTATCGTCAGTTACATACCCAAAAACACGGGTAAACGTGTAAGCTGAACAATCGTTAAAAAACATGTAATTTAGAAGAGAGACACGAGGACCAATCTTATTCGTGATTAATGTCAAGGCTAGTCAAGAAAGAAAGAATGTCAAGAAAGCAAAGCCCATCGATGGCATATGGGCAAAATATATCCGAGGCAAGCGCCTACACTGTATGAAATACCCCATTGAGATTAGCTGTCGAAGAGAGAGATTGAGCGGAATGTTACAGCATTTGCGAAAAGATCCAGATTACTGCCTGTATTGGAATTACTGCTGGACTGGTGACATGTATACCTATTTGCTGCTCTCACAGGCCTCACGGCGCGGCCATCAGTTCGATTTGTAAGGAGGCTTACTTGGGAACTAAGACAATGCACTTCAATGCTCAACTATCAGAGCGTATTTAGGCCATACTCATTTTCGGATTGCTGCGAAAATGACCGCATGAGTCCCAGAAGCCGAGAAATGCATTAATTGCAGTTCCTATAACGAATTCTTGCACGCCCGTGCCAATGTAATCGAACTCAATACAACTGGCGAAAACTAGTACAGTGTTTTCAGACCATAAAATACGGCAGGCTTGACCATGCATGACCAATCGGTCACTGGTCACTGCAAGCAAAAATTTACTCCATCACCCTGAGTCGTAATGACTTACTGTGCTGCTTACATGTCTTATTTTTACGCCCCACCGAGGCCGTGTTGAACGCCCTCTCATTTCTCACTTCAAGCCCGAGAAAGGCGAAAAAAAAAAAGACATTCGCAATGGCTGCACCAGTGCTTCTAAGAACCCCTGAAGATCAAAACGCCATTTCTCGGAATAAAATGTGGAGTATTACGCTTAATTTCTAGTCAGGTTGGTTACGTCGACTCGTATTCCGCTTTAATGATAGTGTTCACAGTAAGGTGTGTAAAAAAGTAAAATGTGTAAAGATGTGAACTCAGCATTTGGAGTTCACAGTTTGGTTCGTATCGCAGGTATAGTCTAGGGCCAAGTGCGACCAGATTATTACGCTTCATGATACACTTTCCAAACACATTCTGACATTAGCGAGGCGCTCAGAAACAAGCGGGAAGGAAATGTGAATGGACATATTATTAGATATTGTGGCTTTCAAGTTGTAAGCAGTGCCCGCGAACAAGAACTTGGTGAGTTCGGCTCTAATTGACCACCCCTCTAGTGTTCGGCTTTTTGCTTTCGGGAATTATGACCTTATATTCCGATAGCAAAAAAAAAGTTTACAATCATTGCATTCTACCGGGGCTAACATATGAAGCAGAAACTTGGAGGTTAACAAAGAAGCTCGAGAACAAGTTAAGGACCACACTAAGAGCGATGGGACCAAAAATGTTAGGCCTCACGTTAAGACTAAGGAAGAGAGCGGTGTGGATCAGAAACCAAACTGGGATTATTCTAGTGGACATTTAGGGCGAAAAATGGAGCTGGACAGGCCATGTAATGCGTAGGATGGATAACTGGTGGACCATTATAGTTACAGAATGGGTACCAAGAGAAGGGAAGCGCAGTCGACGATGGCAGAAAACTAGGTAGGGTGATGAAGTTAGGAAATTTGCAGGCGCAAGTTGGAATCAGCTAGCACAAGACATGGGTAATTGGAGGTCGCATGGAGAGGCCTTCATCCTGCAATGGACATAAAAATAGGCAGATGATGATTATGATAGATCTATGGGTAGTTAGCTACGTCTATTCGCGATGTTCATTAGAAAGGCCGCACGTTCTGTACATTTACATGCAGCGCGTCCACCGATGCAGTTTTTTAAGATGGAATAACATGCACCCACTCGTTGACAAGACGGTTGCCGTGGTTAAATCCAACGATATTCGTCAGCGCTGACCTAGCAATTTGTGCAGCCACGATGGGTGACCGACGGTTTTTAACGAGTGCTTGCTTCATTAAGGCGCGCTGCTTCACGCTTGGGCACCGCCACAGACTTCTACCACATGCCTTGGGCGGTTGACTTGAGTTCGAGGCTAGAGACAAACACACGATCCTGCGTTTCTGGTTTCAAACGTTTCCGGAGTCTAAATCGGCTGCAAGAGTTGATTCGGGCCCAATGTTTTCGGAGACGCTCGTTATTTTGACGAGCGTCGCCCGCGGCACTCAGAATTCGGAATCGTTGTTTACTTTCTGGAGTTTCTCAAATGAGAGAGTGACCCAGATTCTTCGTAATATTGCGTCGCATTGTGTGGCGGAGAAATCGGTTCGGCGAAGGAACGTGTAATGATTCGCTATCTCAAGAGCAGAAAGAAGGAAACAGCCTGTACTTTGTAACTACCGAGAGTTCACCCTTCCATTTCTTGGCGTAATGAGGACGTTTTCAGAGACGCAAACAGTATAAAAGCGAGCGCTCTCAATTTCCTGCAAGTTCATATTTAGTTATTACTCGACACGAATGCGACAGCTTTTTTCAGTAAGCGCCAAATGCACAATAAAATTTTCAATTCGCTTCTTGCCACAGGTAAATCCATGAACATAAAACAACTTATATTGCAGGAATAAAGCGTGTAACGCTGTCATACTTCTTTGGTCATAATGGCAGCGCTGTTGGAGACTGTTGCGAGTGATAGAGAAGTTGAAAACGCAATGTCTGGACTGTATGTTCTTGGCTTTTATGATTCCGTTGTGATCTGGCAGTTTCAGCACACACGTATTGTGTGCACAGTAGTTTACACAACTTGTCACTCTAGTATTCTATCCTCTTCTACCTGTTACTCTAACATTCTAACCTGTAAATACCGCTTCGTTGAGTATTTATTTATTGCGCGTTTGTAAGCCGTTTACCGCAGTGTGAAAAAGTAAATACCATAAAGAATAAAACGAAAAGAATGCGAGAGCATAGAGGAAATTTACTACTGAATGTTGACTTCGCTTTCCTACGTTTGTTATTCGGGCAACTCATCGCTTTCCATACGATTTGCTTGGAAGAAAAGCCCGTATAGAAGTGAAGGTTGTTTATAGGCACAGAATAGTAAAAAGAGCGGTGTACTTGGTACTAGAAGTTTTGTTCTCTTCACCGTAGCAGAACCAATAATAAGATACGACCGCACTGATACCAAATGGCGAAAGAAATCTTTACAGCGACAAGATATCTCTATTAGACCACTTCCATAGCAATTCCTTCAATCAATCAATAAATCAATCAAATCAAAATGAACTTTATTTATACAATGCAAAGAATGCATACAACAATAGTTGGACCAATAGACTATGTGGCTATTGGTCCGGATATTCGCTCCACTCGCCTGGCCTGTGATTAATGCAGTAATCAAAGGCCAGTGTATGACAGCAGTTGCCGCGCCGCACCCGCTAACGGTTCTCGAGAATGGAGCAGATGTTGCCGTGTGTTTGTCTCTGGATTACTGCCTGCTCATCATGATAAGTGAAAATTTTAGTCCACGCGAGTTCCGCAAAGCAAGAGCTGTCGAGCGAGCGAGCGAGCATACGAAGTGTTATGTAGAGGATGGTTCGAGCTTTGTTGGTTTTGATCAGTGCGATACCTTTTGCATTGTTTTGTTTTCGAGGCGTCATATGCAACATTTAGTGCATAAATTACGTGCGCCGGTTTCATTATCTCGACCATATCCGCGCACTTCTTTGCTCCACCTACTTAATCTGCGTCGTTAACACTCTGTTCTTCAGCTGCGCACAAAATTTCTCTTCAGCTTCCAACGGATTCCGACTAAAGCGGAAGCCTGAAGTCGAGCCTAAAGCTGCGCACGTTGCCATGATCTTGTTGATACGGTCTATATCCAGAATAAAATTAGGCACGTGCACGATCCGAATCCAAAGTACTCATTTCCATATGCTCTTGTGCTGAATGAGGTTAGTGGTTCTGAAGGTTATAAGCGCTGACGGCGGAAAGGAGCAACTCAACCAAGCACACAAAGAGGCTGCCACCAGAGCCTCTGATTCAATGAAGGATTCTCAGAGATGCCCTTCTTTGGCTTTACTGAGAGCCTCCTGCCACTGTTCATGCTCTTTCTGCATGTCTCATGCGCTTTGAAGTGTTCGTTGCGGAGAGCATTGGCGTGGTTCGCATTTGATATGGCATGACATGAAAGGAAGTGTTGCACTGGGCCAAATAAATTCATGAATGGAAGTAAAACATGAAAAGAAAACTGAATTCTCTTACATCTACATCACATCAATTCATTAGTGCTTGCAAAATAACGAGCTCTTACCCTTACGCTTGCTTATACTGACAGAAAACGCTGCAGTAATTTGATTGTCCTTAATAGTGACAAGAAGGCCGTTGAGATCCTGTTCTGCTCTTCCCACATGCACGTTGACAAAAAATGCAACCGGAAGCTGCTAAAGTACAGCTGTACTGCCGTCGGAGTGATAAGTTGAGCGACTAAATAGGCCAGTAAGTATAAATGTTCTAGAAGGTAAAAATGCAGATGGAAAGTTCTAGCTTTCAAGTAACTACTCATCGCAACAACGCGTGGACTGGTTCAATCGTCATTCAGGGCAAATGTCAACAAAATCACGTGCAAGGAATGCCAAACCCAGAGGTAACTTCATGCTAAACACACCAGAAAAAGTTCGAGATAATTTGAAACCAGGAGAAAATATTGATGAAAGATCTTGGTGTCGAAGCACAGTAAAGTTTCAGTTAGTCACAAACAGTGTGTGTGTGCGCGCGCGCGCGTGTGTGCGTGTGCGTGTGTGCGTGTGCGTGTGCGTGTGCGTGTGTGCGTGTGCGTGTGTGCGTGTGCGTGTGTGCGTGTGCGCGTGCGCGCGTGCGCGTGTGTGCGTGTGCGCGTGCGCGCGTGCGCGTGTGCGCGTGTGCGCGTGTGCGTGTGCGTGTGTGTGCGCTGTGTGTGCGTGTGTGTGCGTGTTTGTGCGTGTGTGTGCGTGTGTGTGCGTGTGTGTGCGTGTGTTTACACGTGACCGAATAAATGTTACCGAAGCCACATCAAACTACGCGGTTCACATCACTACATATTTCTCCAGAAATACATTGCCCGGGCAGCTCTTAATGTCTATATGTATACGTTGAGAACAATGCCTCGATGTTTTATAAAGAAGTGCCAACTAGAGCGCAGATGTCGTTGCATCGTCTTATCAGCAGACATCGACAACAGCGTCCAACTGCATTGCCACTTGGTCATTCGCAATGCGGGAGTGCATAAACCAAGGCGTGTGATTTTTTATTATTGCGATAGCAATTATATGGTACACTCCAAAGCAGATCTCTGCCGTCGGCGTCGCCGTCGCCGGTCGCCGTGAGGTTCCGTATGACGTCAATGGAGATGAAATCGTGACCGCGCGCCGCCGAACGCTGTATGTGCGAGTGAAAGGGCGCGAGGGACGCGCTCTTTCACGGGGAGTGAACGCACGGCGGAGAACAAACGCGCGTTCCGCGCCGTGCTTGCTTAAGGGCTGCAGAAGTAGGCGTCTCTTTCCTCCTTTACAATCACCATATATGTGGAGCAAACGCGCCTTCTTCCGATGCGCGAGAGGCCGTGGGGGAGGGAAGGAAGGCGGAGGGAAGGGAGGCGACGTTTAGCTGTGGCACCAAGTGCCTATTTATATCAGAGGCTCCGGCAACAGTCACCAACGCCCCACGCATTTTGAGCGAACGCGGGCAAAACGCCGACGGCGTCGACAACAGTTCTGCGCGTTGCCGGTGCTGCTGCATGTCCAAGTTTATACAGCTGATAAAGCTAATATCATTACTCCGTATAGCTCTCTACAAATTTGCTATCGCAATTGATGCTTCACCTTTCAGGTGAAACTGCGACAACTTTTTATTATTGCGATAGCAATTATATGGACACTTCAAGCGGATTTTTGCCATCGGCGTCGCCGTCGCCGTGGCCGTGAGGTTCCGTATAACGTTCAAGGGCGATGAAATCGTCGCCACACGCCTTATGCGCAAGTGAAAGCGCGCGGGGGGCGCGCGCTATCACGGAGAGCGAACGCACGGCGGAAAGCAAACGCGACCGTCGCGCGAAAGGCCGTGGGGGTATGGGAGAGAGGCAGGGAGACGGGCCGACACTGTGCTGCTTCACCAAATGCTTGTCTTGCAACCGGGCGCAAGGGGAACTGGCCACTCAATCTCCCACGCGAAAGCAAGAAAGCGGGTAGGCAGCGCGGGATAGGGGGAGGGGCAGCTTCTCCTCTGCCAACAACTTCTCCTCTGCACTCCTCTGCACTTTGCCCGGCGTTGGCGGTCGCCCGCACCGTCTCTTATCTCCACACGGCTCTGACCTTTGTATGCGCTGTGCATTCGCCGCTCAGTTTCCGATGAAGCGATAGACCACGCGAATCTTCGCTCGCTGCGGCGGCTGCGCTTGCTGCCAGCGTTTTGACAATGGTTGTCTGCGGTCATTGAGTGTGATCTATTCATGTTTGCTTGCACGCGCTGACACCACTCTTGTTAATTCAGTTAGTAAGCGAATGTGTCCAAGTTTATGCAGCCGATAAACCTACTATCCCTACTCCGAATAGCTCTCTACTAATTTGCTATCGCAATTGATGCTTCGCCTTTCGGGCGAAACTGCGACATTTTTTTTTCTTTCCAAAAAGAGAGCACTCGGAACACATCTCTCCACGACACGGAGACAAATTGGCTGGGTAAGCTGTTGCAATAATCTACAGATATAATGGATGGGTATAGCAAGGACTGCTATGCCTATCGGGCACGAAAGCCCGCGTATGTGGCCCAGTATTCAGTTCACGCGTGTTGACGTCCAGGAATATCAAATCACTGCGTCCTATTGAAGTTCTACAGCTATACGAAGCTAAAGCGCGCCGCCTGAATTGTCCTCATTCTGGCGCCTCCGCGTGTACTCCCAGAGAGTAATTGGTTCGTTATCCAGCGCAGCCGGCGCGTGTATAGAGGATCCTAAATGACGAGCTCGATAACTAAGGTGTCTCCTCCCAGAGTCGCGCTTCGCTAAATTACTGCTGACAGATGTGAACGGGCAGATCAAGCTGCATGGCCCATTTCCCATGAAAGGCTCGGAAGTTCACCGCTGCGCTCTTATATTATAGTCTCTCCCTTGCTGAGGACATTTTGCACAGCTTGCTGAAGCCCTGGAGGTAACTTGTGTCGGTCAAATCTTATTTAGACTTCGTCGACACAATTTTGATGGTAGCCGCATCCTTTGTCCATAACCGTTTTCTATTTCGGTCAGCGACTGTATATAACGGTCTACTTGGGTTTCTTTTCTGAAATCTCTGGCTGTTCATGTTTTGTTTAAAGAATTGTGGCAGGCAGATATGGTGAAGTAAATGCAGCAATTTAAAAAACCTGTGCGTGTCTTGATTCGCGAGTCATTCTCGCGCTGGTGCCTGCTCTCTTGATAATTTTTGAAGCTGACACTTTTTAATTATAAGTTTGTTTCAACAAACGTAAGCGGGCATTATGATTCACTCAGTATTTTTCACTCTCGACACATTGCAGCTTGGCTGGACGACCGCACGCCGATCTTCTGGCAGGGATGTGGGAATGTACTCTCCCATTTGTCCTCCTCTCTTTTATCACTCTGTTTCTATGCACGGTGGCATCCTCTTTTACCAACACATACGCACGAGATGAACGTGCCTAGAATCCCTAAAGACAGGTACAACATGCGGCCCGACGCTGCTCACTACCAAGGGAGCAAATTGAGCGTAAAGGCCAAGCAAAGCCGACCGAATTACAAATGCGAGTCACAGATGGAAGGCTTCGTCCCTTCCGAGCTCTGGGAAGTCCCCTGTCAATCGAGGGGACCGAGACATTCGGAACGCACCGGAAGGCATGTGCGAGTACTTCACGGTGACGTGCGGCCATGGCGATGGCGATGACAGCGCAGGATGGTTGAAGATTGAAGGAGTTACAAGGCAATTTCGGCTGCAGTTTCCTCCAAGACTTCATTAACGTACGTTTCGAGTGCCTCTGTTGGGTACTGTGGGAATTCATGATTGATTGGAGGAAGTTCAGTGCATAATTCAAGGCTTCCTATTTCCCATACACCGCAAGGAGAACTCAAAGGACACCGGGCCGCCTGCACCCTTGGAAATGAAATTGGCGAGTGGTAGACGAGAGTCGGGGCGATTTAAGCATACGCCTAGAGAGAGACAATCATACGATGCCGATGTGGAGGTGGACCAATACATTATCCGGTTTGCTACATTACCCTCGTGCCGGGGTTGGGGAACACAATGGTTACAAGGCGCTTTTATATAGAGCGATTTGTGTCCATTGGTTGCCAGCCCTCTCTGGTTTGCTGAGAAAGCAGTCCTCCACAAACGATCGCGCTCATGAGCTGCAGCCTTTGCGTTGAAGAGTCGTAGATCAGTTATCGCCTTCGAAATGTCTGTTAAAGTAGATGCCTACCTTTGGAAAATGGATGAGAATTGCTAGCATTCATTACCGACCGCCTTCTGTTATACTCCAATCTGACACGACGGTAACACTGTCGTGTCTTCAGGACAAAAACACCCTTCCACGTTATTCAATTCCCATTTGGGGCAAAAGTGCCCGTCGTGCTTTCTTTTTATTAGCGCATTCTCCGAAAACACTCAGGAGTGCAGCACGAACTGCACATGTCGCTGACGCCTGCTCTACGTGCTATACACACAGAACGGGGGCAAGATGAGAATTAGGTGATAAAGAGGAGGCAAAATAAATGAAGTCACAGAAATGTGCGAACCACAGCGCAAGCTTCAGCTTGGCTTATACGCTTCCCGTACTAATCTCCCTAGGGGCATCGACACCAGGTTTCTGTAACAGGAGCGTATGTAACGCCAAATTTTTTTATGCATGGTACAAAGGAACAGTCATGGTAATTTTCCTACATTTATTTAGCACCACAAAGCCCGAACACCATTCTACCATGAAAGAAAGAAAGCAACTTGTTCACATTTATTTCTGGCCATTGAGATCATATGAGTACGAAGAAAGCAGTGAAGTGATAATTGAGCAAGAATTAATTAGTATGGTAATCACTTGCTGAACTATCCACATCTGAAAACTTCCTCCAGCATATCAAAAACGCTAGTATTCGCTCTGCATAAGGTTTCCATCGCTTAAATCAGTTTTTATGCATCAAATTCAGCGTATCAAACATGATACGTGGAGCTTGATGGGGTTAATACATTTCTGAACATAATAACACAGCTCAGCAAATAAGCTCTAATATTATGATTAATTATATATATTCATTTAGTATCATCTGGTAAACGTTACAGAATCCTTTTTATTTTTCGTTTTATTTCTACTACCACCACATACATGACTATCCCCCGTACTTGGTTGTGCCGTATGATGTAGGATCAAGCAACCATCCACAGCGCAGTTCGGACAAACATTGTCCAAAATGCAGCACGACCTATCTGCTGGAATGCGTGGATGGACAGTGAAGTTAGGTCTGAGACAGGAAGTTAAACACTAATGTACAATTGTCGCGTATCATGAATAAGATGACCATTGTGACCTCATCTTTTTATTACGTTTTTCTCCGCGTGATGGGAAATATTATGCTGCCCAAGGACATTGTCTTCCTGTGATAAAGAAAAGAATTAATTACAGTATTTTATTGTGTGCTTCCTCTTATGCCATTAGACGTCATTCAAGCATGCTTTTGCCATATTTATGCATTAGAGTCTTATTGTTGCATTGGTTTTTGAAGTTACCTTTGATCATTCACACCGATACATATCTAAACGTGCTCCGAGGTTAATGACAGTTGCTATAGTGGGTTATATATATATATATATATATATATATATATATATATACTCTCTGCACGCCAGACAACCGGCAACTTTCATTCGTTCAGACATTTGCTACATTTCGCCTAATTACACTACGCGTTTAACGTAGCAAAGTTTCAGACTAAATGTGGCCTATCTGGTCTCCCATTTGTGAGGTATAATTGACGTGCAGCGGGAGCTTACCTTGGACACCCTAACCTAAGCATAAAACGACGTTTCTAAACAGTAATCCACGCAGCAAAGCAATGTGCTTGTATTATCCGATTCAACCGAGAGTTACGTGAGAAATGGTTTCTTCTGCGACTGTGCTGTTGCTCATGCCGACGGAGCAAACTTCTGTGTGATACTAATGGTAACTACAAGTAAAGTAGGCGTCAGCTGCAAACGACAGCTCCAGGGTAAAAATAGGCTGAAAAATTGAAGAAAAAATAATAAGAAATGGGAACAGTTAAACAATTTAGAGCTACCGACAACGAGGTAAGAAGCTGATAATCACCAGCTCAAACAGGACTGGGTCGAAAGAGAATAATAGCTGGGACACGTGTTAGTGTGTACGGGAGGCAAAGCACACACCATCTGCACTCTGCACATAAATCTTCACCCGGATCCGAGACAGCTTTTCTGTAATGGTTCCCCGCGGTGATGCCCGTTTGGCGTTCGCAGCTAGGTGGGTGATCAAAAGAAGTGTGAAATAATGAAGGAAAGAAACAATAAAGACGTTATCCAGCGTACGATGCACAATGAGTCAAACGACATGGCCACTTACCATTTGTTCCAGCAGTCCGCAGGCTACCGGCCATTAGCCACTTCCTGTGGAAGAGCCTGCTGGCGAAATAAGATAAGGACATTCATCGGAAGAAATTATTGAAATAGGGATTGTTCTGTAGCACGATACGGCAACGCAAAAAAAGGTTACAAAAAGAAAAATACTTGATCATGATCATGCATGCTTTCTTAGCTAACTCTTACCATTTACCTAACCGCATTCAAAAGAGGAGGAAATGAAAAAAAAAATGAGCGAGCCGGCATCAGAAACACGTTTAGGGGGTTTAGCTGCCTCCTGCAGCGGCACATCTTTCGAGTGCCTCAAATTAAGGGTGACACAAGCAACTGGAGACCCATTAGTGCAGTGGCCTGGAGTACCACTAATGAAATGAAAGCAGTGGAACACCGTTTCTCAACAGACTGCTACAAAAGGAATAACAAGAAAACCATTGAATAGATGAAGCAGCGCACCTTCAATGTCCGAAAAGTGTTAACTACTCAAGGAAGACGGACCGAAGCAGAAAAATTAGCACAGAGGAGCAAGAAATTAGAGAAGAAAGATGGAAAATACACCTACAGATTGCGCTACGCTAGTCGCAGTACAAAGCAATGAATACGGTGACATCCCGGTGACGGGTAATTAGAATTGAGTACAAGATTTGCTGAAGCTTAACCTCAGTAAGAATGCCGTCGCATTCCACAATGTACGCACATTTCAACACACGCGTATATTTTGCTGAACCTAGAGATTTCGCCCGCCAAATGCCTCCGCGGAGGCACAACCACGTTTGCAGTGTCAGTACTCAGCTTGTCAAGCTTCAAGTGAAGCTTAATAATGAAATTTACACCGACTAAAGAGGAGCGAAACATCTTTCAAGTTCTATTTCTGTTTATGATTAGTGGTAGTTTATGTGACATGCCTTCGAGTCATGACATTGGTCGTAGTCTGTTATGGCATAATTTTCTCGCGCCGAAATAGCTAAGTGCTACCTACCAAAGGGAAGAGCTTCCTTTTAAATATTCCCTGTCTGACTCATTCTAGTAGCTCGGGCACTCGAGAGGATTTGACACAGCTTGCGGGGTAGGCGGTAGAGGATGACAGTTGTTCGCGTTTTTCTTAACTTTTCCCGCCAATCTATTCTAAGCGGGAATCGTTTATGCGAACGGGTTGCTCATTGATGCTGTGGCCTGAATTTTTGCGCTACTGCACGGCCGCTGCTCAATGAAATCAGTGGCCTGAATTGAGCCCAATATGAGGCCGCATCTCGGCACGGCATCCTGAAAGCGATGCTTAAAAATGTGGGACAAAACGAGCGACTGCGACGATGGCAAACAGCCATTGGTAAAATTTGCCGCTTAGCTTCGCCGGTGCTGGGGAAGTACGATTCGGGAGGAAGGGAGGGAGGGAGAAGAGCGGTCGTTTCGGCGTAATGTGCGGCCGGTCGCTGAAAGGGACAAACACGGCAATCAGGATCGAATCACCCATGTGCGCGGGAACGGAGCAGTTCCGTGCGTGTAATTTAATGAACAGCGGGAAGGCATAACGCTTGTTCTCTGCGAACTCGCTTTCGGTCTCTCGGCCACTATGCACGATGTTGTGTTATGTCGGTCAAAGAATAGAGGCAAAGAAAGAAAGTAGGCGTGCTATAGCGAAAGCGTCTGGAAATCTCTACACCGACAATCTGTCCATTCTTGTCGCAGTCGAGGTTGTGAGCGGTAAGCGAACAATCTCTAGTGCCGTATAAAATACGAAAGCGGGGTCAACAGTTCTGTGCGCTTATTTTGAGTACACTGAGCTCTTAGCGTTCATACAAGTATGAAGATATCATTGTGTCGAGTTTAGGGCAATGCATGTCCGGTACTTAACTACCAAAATACGCAATGTATTTTAAAGATTTTCAACGAATTTGAAAAACCATGAACGCCTACTTTATTTCCTAAATATATCCCACTAAGCAGTATATCAACTGAGCATGACTGAAATTGTGCAAGAAATTATAACTAAATGGATAGATTTCTCACAAGCCATACATACTTTTTTTTACCTATACTGAACACAAAATCGCCAGCGAGCACTCGGTTTATGCTGCGACTTGTCAGGTCTACCTACCATTGAGTGTGCGTCCCTAATAGGGAATTACATTTCCAGTGAAATGTAGAGAGCCACAAATTGTAATTCCTTGCTGTATATGTTCTCCGTGAAGGCTCGCCAAATATCCATCTTGCGTGCCACATATTGCTGGTTTTATCTGCTCCACTTTCTCTAATTCTTTGTCATTTGCATCATTCAGTGATACATGGAATCTTATAGCAGTTGCGGCATGACTTCCCTGTGCAACGGCTCTTAATTGTTGGTTTTCTATAAAGCGCATTCCGCTATAGCTAATATCCCACTAGATACGCTGACCCATTAGATTTTTTCTGTACTAAGATATGGAAGAAGTGCACTCAGCTCACGTATTACTGGTTAGCCTCTCTCGCATCATCTGTTTCAAACTTTATGGGAAGCGCTGTCCCCAAACGGTGGATGAGAGCATCGGCGACATTTCTTCCATCTATGCGCATTGACCTCGTTTAGAATTCGCGTATGGACACGAACTTTGTTCGCTCTCGTCCATTAGCAAACATGTTTACGTGCAGTCCCCGTTCAGCAGTGCGCCATCCATCACCATGTGCTTCAATGGAGGTTTGGTACTTTGTCATTCTGGTGCGGTCTAAGAGCAGTGATTTATGGCCACGGCCAGTCACTCTTGAACCAGCGGACGTTGAAAATTCTGCCCTCAGCTTTCGTTTGCCGTCTAGTGCGTCCGAAAAGAGAGAACGCTGGCACGGACCAGGGTGAAATATAATCCAGTAGAATGAATCTGTAGGCGGGTTATTCACATTTCTGCTAGAAACTAAAGTACAAGCACTATAGCACGTAAAATTAGCTCACGAGACCCTAGTATCATGTAGGTGTGACACACAGACACTTTACTTAACACTCTTTAGCGATTTGCACAACCTTCTTGAAACTTTCTTGCACACGTATAGTGGGAAAGGAGGTCTCTTCTACGACTGCGTCAAGCAGTTAGACCACGAAGTGCAATCCGTTGCCGTCAATTGAATAAAAAGAAATAAAATGCGCAGTACCGTATCAATTACAGTCACAAAACTTGAAGTACTGTTTGGACAGCTGGTCTCAATGTGTTTCCCATTTTTTCTATCATTTGCTGTGCCTGCGTTAGGCATCAGCCACTGGAACGTTTACAACGCCAGTTGTGAATTTTTTCCCTTTCCACCGGAAGCATACCTCGTCCACTTTAGGAAACTGCGCATATGATAATCTTCCAAAATTATTTATTATCGTCAAAACAGCCCCACATTTCTAATTCCGTGGAAATTTTACGTTTTACCTCATTATTGTCCCTCTCCTTTCAATTAGTGGGTCTTTTTTAGTAATCCTCTGTACTAATTACATACTTTCTGAAGACATCAATTTGAATTAATTTAGACATGTTCATAACTTGACAACAAGATGCTACAAAATATATATTTGTTTCCTGTTAGTGCAAAGGTATTATTTGTAAGGATTGAAGTATTGCCATCTACTGGTATCTTATTCTTGGACTGATAAAAAAAATATATTCTCGGGTCTTACGTGCCGAAACCACAATTTCATTTTGAGGCACGCCGTAGTTAGGGTTTCGGTATTCATTTTCACTACCTGGAGTTCATCAACGTGCGCCCAATGCACGGCACGTGGGCGTTTTTGCATTTCTGCCCCATCGAAATTTCGCCGCCACGGCCGGGATTTGAACCTGCGACCTCGTGCTCAGCCGCGCATTGGACTGATTGTCTTCCCACATAAATACAGTGGCCACAATGAACTAAATAAAAAAAAGCACTGAAGAAGTTTTCTCCTTTTTTTATAGGTGTTTCTACGTCCTTTTATTTTTTAGTCTTTGGCATTGGGGGAGAGCTCTTTATTGCTTTGCCTTTATTGTACGTATATGCAAAAGACCGATGTTTGTTACTATATGATATCAGAGTGAGACTTATTTTGTATTACATTGCTCTTGTGTACTATTTTTAATTTATCTTGTTCGCATTTACTTAATCTGTACACATTTCCGATTGATGTGTATTAGTATTGGTATACAACAAGCTCAATTTCTATTGCTGCGCTACCGATTGCCTTTGCTTTGTAGCAATTAGTCCCGGGTCGCATGTCACTCTTCCGGACCCTGGTCTGTGCGAATATTTTTTGCCCGGAACGTATTTGATACCCATTCATCATACTCAGTTTGTCATTCTAACATATTCACGCAGTGTCTAAGCACCGTTAACTGGGAGCAAGAAAAAAAAATAAAGTAGAGCTCGAGTTTGGTCTCACGCGAGGGGAACCACGCAGTTTCACGAGATTGAGGCATTAGCAAGATGCCCCGCTAGGAAAAGAGTGAGTGGAAGCAGGCAATCAGTGAAGGCCTGTATTAGACTTGGCGATGGCAACGCCGACAAGGGTTGAGCAGAGACGACAGCGTCCTCGTTCGTTTCTGGAGGAGTGGAAGCGTAATCAAGGCCATAGTGTCAAGCAGTGCTCTCAGCCCGAAGCGCGCGATGGAAATGAAGGTGCGCACTTGTGAATAGAGTGGATGCAGAGCTATTCGCACAACTGGGTGGATATTTTTTGTGAAACTAAAGAAAGAAGAAGAAACCGAAAGGATGAGATACACGCAAGCATACTGCGGCACATAAACCCGCAATGACCAACATACACACTAAACCTATTCACAGTCTATTCAATCGAGAGTAGACGTAAGCATGAAATGGCTTCCATGCGGCGCCTTTTGCTGCCTGTGGTGCCGCCGCCTTCAACCCTCTTTCTTTTAGCAACAGTCCAACGTGCTCAGCCTCTGTCGCCACTTTTTCTTCTTGTCACATCGAAGTGGTCGGCTGCAGATGTGCTGCCTTTGGTCCCCTGTATCTGCCTTTTGAACGTCGCTATTGGAAGTGACAAATAAAACGTCAGCGTACTAGAAGTTACAGCTTGAGTGATATAGTGAAGAAACATTAGGAAGAACTCGGAAGCAATATTTTTGTAACTTGTTTGCACAGTTACTAGTGTATGTAATGCGGTCCTGTACAAAGGGTGGGGCGGCCAGAAACCGCATTTTCTCCAGTTTTGACTGGTTGCCCGGATAATCTCGTTTTGTTCTCGCAACTTGCCGTCGTGTTCACGTTTTGAGTGCCCGGATAAGGGCTCTAGCTTTTGGCTCAAGGTCACTTGAAGTTCGTCGAAAACGGGAGCTAAAAGCACTTAAAAAATAGAAACTCCTTCATTGCGTGCAACGAACGAGTTTCTTCTCCAAAGGTCTAGAATGTCCCGCAGTCATAAGTTTCAATTGTGGTGCAAGCGTAGCGTGGCATTAATATATTCTATATATGAGATGCAACAAATGCTGTCACAAAAAAAGACTTGTTTCCCGTCCTCGGGCTCAACGTGGTACGCGCAAACTACTTGAAGTACAAAATTCAGTGAAACGCTGGCAAGTCTGCGCACTGTACTGTGTACACTGGCGATCTAGCTGTGCGTAGTATATTAGAACAACAAAAAGTGATAAATGGTGCTTGACTCAACCCTGGAAGTGGACGAATATGAAAGATGCAGTTTTGCTTACTCTTTCACTACGTCCAGTTGCAATGAAACGTTTACGGGGCGCAGTTTACGCGAAAAAGCTTTATTTGAACGTCATTTTTGCCTGTAACCAGTAAAAAAGTAACGCACTATGTAGGTCACATATGCTAGTGCATGATAAATATCTAAATTCCTCTATGCATGTCCAGGCTAAAGAAATAGCCAGGTTTTTCCGATGCCTTGCTAACTTGTGACGGGGACTGTACTCGTATCTGTGTATATATTGTGCACTGTCTCACTGATCCCATTATTACGAAAGAATGATTACCTATTCGTGTGTTTCCTTATATGTAAGATCGACGTTATTATCTTATAAATATCTAGGGAATATTCTTATTATCTTTATAAATAAACCTACGAGGTCGCTTAGATATTGCTGCTCCATGTTGAGCGTTACTGAATAATAAACGGGAGCGCTGCGTGGAAGCCGGAAACGGCGGGTAACAATTTAACAAAGCACGTCTTATACTACGAACGCTGCTCAAGTAAACTTTAATCACCACGTTCTGGTGAATTCTTGTTGTGTTATTTCTATCCGCTTCTACGACAACTGAATGTTGTAAGAAAGGCAGCGATATAGACATTCTTAATACCTTCAAGAAATAAATCATATCAATCAATCAGTCATCAGGAGTTTGCAACGTACACCAGACAGAAATGGCGGAGCTCCCTCTCACGGTGTACCGCAGTGAAAAATGCGATGCTTGAGCCCCTTACATTAGATGCACCTTCTCAAAATAGACTACTCACAAACCCTCTCTCTCTCTGGTCACTTCATCCGTGCAAGTACGACATCTTTACGAGCTCGCACAAGCCAACACAGACACACACTCACATACGCACGCAAATAAGCGCCCGCTCCCTGGTCGTTTTCACGAGAAGCACACATCTCACCGCATTCGGAAGCGCTTCCGAAAGTGTACGCTGGACTTCCGCGTTACTAATACCATGCGCTGGAGGGGTTGGGATTTACGAAATGTCGGAGGACGTGAGCTGCTGGGCAGAGAGCATTAGGAACAGCTCATGGATGGCGCGTTTTGGTGTGAAACGCAGTCAAGAGGCTTTGCACACGCACGAAATACGCGCCGCAATTCAGGACAAGGTCATGCGAAAGACAGATCAGCAGAAAGCTGGCGCGCTCCTGACGCGCAAATCCTTTAACACCGCTAGCACCTTGCTTGTGATGATAGCTTTTTTGTGGCTGTTCCATGGACGTCGATTACACGTCATTTCACTAATGTGCACTGGATTCATGGTGCTTTTGATATCTATATACAATCTACAAGAACTACATGATACGCGAATTTAGAGTGCTATAGTGGCGTGAAGCGGTGGCTAGATGCTGGAAGCACTACAGAAAGAGTCCAGGAGACGCGGAAAGAAAGTAAGCTGATCTAGCAACTCGAAATGCTTACAGATTGTTCATTGAAAGTACCCGAAACGACTGTTTTCGTGCGTGTTTGCACCCATCATCAATGCTTGCTAATGCACTCTGGTATGAGCATTGAATAGAGAAAAAACTGTTCTATGACTGCTATTGAATGCGTTGACGTCAATATGGGAAGAAGGCGCATGGTGGAAAATGCGAGAGCTTCATTAAATACGATCGCTGTCAAATTTTCAGCAAACAACCTGTAACGGTGTAAATTAACTATTCCTTCCACGGAGATAAGTTCCATTCCCATCAATAACCGCTCCTGAACGGCCAATGTAGGCGTTAATGGGCAAGCTTAGCCTACAGGTTCTTGCGATCCGCTCCCCTCGCAGTACATTCATTCAACCAAGGCCAATAACTACCATAATACTACTTTTTGAATCCGCGTTAGTAGCACAGGCACGAGCAGCGCACAGTCAGCTTGGCTGCGAAAGATTTAAGCGAACTGAATACGTCACTATCTACTCGCCGCTTGTGGCTTAAGCGTTGTGCGCTTGCGCAGTAGCGCTCCTACCGAGCGGTTGTGTCAAGCTTGTAAGGACACGCGCTTCAGCTGAGCGAACTGTAAATTCGTAGCTAAGACAGTATGCTTTAACCAATGATAAAAAACTTTATGATACCAGAAATATGTTTTATTTCTTTAATATTCTAATATATATGATATAATAATAATATATACAGTTTACAAGAATTATGCTAGGCCACTAGTCAAGACGAGGGGACACTCACTGTGCCCAATTCATTTCTTAGCAAGAGAACAACATTCGTTGAAGGACCAATACAATCTCATGCTCTATGTAACTGTTTCGAAAAGGATTTCAGTTAAAACGTATTAGGCGCCAAGGCACGATGAGGATAAAAGATGCTTGAAACGTTTTGCACTGATAAGCAAAAATGAAAATAGAGCCTGATCTTTCAATGAGCAGTAAAGGTTGCCCGCTGAAGGATCAAAGCTTGCCGTCCTGGTTTTATTGTTTCGAGGCCGGGGAAAATATACGCCTCTCGCATACATGGTGGGTGTAAAATTGTTGAAAGGTTTAGAAGTCTAAGGGCGCTAATTTTTCACACAATCGTGCCTATCAATCTTAGGGATCGATCGCGCGCAGACAATTTCCCCTAGCTCATTTATAATATCTAAACTCGTTCGAGCAGTACCGTAACTTCTAGGGCAAGCAATAACAATCTAAAGCTGAAAAGGCGGGCAAGGCACCGATCGCTAACAACGACAGCTTTTGCTTTACTTATTTCACCAAGCAATCATAGCATGACCGGATACTGTAAAAAAGTGAACATAAACGTACCAATTAAACAACGTTAGAAGAAAAAGAGATACATCTAAAATATTTTATATGGTTCAGTTATAAATTGGTTGCAGTGAAGACATTGAGTTAGAGAGTACGCGACTACGCTATTTCTCTGTGTTCTACAGCAACAACAACAAAGAAATGAAGTGATGAAATATCAAATAAATAGATGAAAGAAATGATACTGAAGGTAATCATTAAAATATAAGGATGCCACCACGGAAATTGGATGCCACCACGGAACTCGATTTCAACGTCTCTCCGTGCTGCTACCCTAATGATTTACATACTTTGCTGTCCTTAGCCATTGGGGCATGAGTACTCCATGTACTAACATGGATGGCAGGTCCAAACACACAGCTCATTCAAGGTAAGTCCACATTACAGAGGATAAATGCAGCACTGCACGCATTACTATACGGCACCACTGATCGCAACATTCATCTAACCCTACGTCTACTAAATGTATTTTAAGATGGTGTTCACAACCTGATTCAGTTGAACTGTTAGCGATAGCCTCCCAATCCCCCCCCCCCCCCCCCCCCCCCAAAAAAAAAATATGTTCGAGATGTGCACCTTGCACATACTGTATATTCTGTGGTAGGGAACAATATTATGGCGCATTTGCCACATTTGCAGCAACGATTATTTATTGTTTATAGAAAAGAAAGCTTTAATTAACCTAAGAGCGGACAGTGTTTCAATGTTGCTTGCGTAAACGGTTTAGTTTCGAAGTTAATGCCATGTTTTGTTGAGCACCTGTTGTCGTTGGCTCTCATCACCTGTTGACGTTTTCATTGCACAGTAAAAACAAAAAACAAACGTTCCCGAAGCAAGCGTTTTCACAATATCTTAGCACTATACACCATTTCGTTATTTCATACAGCGTCATAACAAGCCACCGCTTCTTTCGAAACCTTACTGTACAGCTGGCTTTCTAGCACAAAGAGAGAGTCTGCGGTAGAGAAAGCTTCACAGGGACAAAAAATAAAAACGACCTAGAAAGAGTACGGCCGTAATTGTAGAAGTCAGTGAGGCTCAAGAGTAGTTTAGGCTCATAAACATGTTAATACTCACATAAAGCGAGTACTTCTGCCAACCCCATATATATAATTGTAGGCTGCACTGAATCACGAATTTCTTTTTTTTTTGCTAGGCTTGCGCGCTTATTTTTGTTGGTGCCGGTGTTTTATGTGCCTTCGCTGCATCCCCTTCTGTATGATTTTTCAACGTTCCTGAATACAAATTTTCTTGCTTTTATGTTTTTTGTGTTTGTTAGTTCCTCCAGCAGCATTGCTTGCTTTAAAATCCCCATGTATATCACGCCTTACAAACAACCACCTCCGAAAATTCAAATTTCAATAATATAATATACTTTACTGCTCAATATTTATAGCAGCTATGAACACCAAAAACTGCGTTGTAAATCGTCACTACTGTTAATATTAGGCATGAAACGCTTTTAGCTCCCGTTGTCGGCCACCTCCAAGTGACCAGAGCCGTTATCCGGGCACTCAAACGAGAACATCCGGGCATCATTGCGAGAACAAAACGAGATAATCCGGGCAACCAGTCAAAAGTCAAGAAAATGCGGTCTCTGGTCCCCAACCCTTTTACAGGACTGCATTACAAGCGCTAGTTGCTGCCCACACAAGTTACAAAAAATATTGATTCCGAGTTCTTCCTAATACAATATCACTCAAGCTGTAACTTTTAGTACGCTGAACTTTTATTTGTCATTTCCAATAGCAACGTTCATGAGACAGATACAGGGCAAGATAAACTTTATTGTCGCCTTTTGGCGCTGAGAGAGGGTTGCCTGTGCTCTTTTGAATGCCAGCCGTCCCTGAGTTCCGGACCGCGGGTTTTGCATCTTCTCGAGAGATGGCGCCACGCTGCGTGGCGCCTCTGTCTGGCGCTTTCCTTCTAGCTGGGCAGTGCGCTTTGTCTCCCTAGCGCCTTTCACTGCCTGCCGTGCGGCCTTCAGCGGTTTTCTTCTTCTAGCTGGGCTGCGTCCATATGGACCAGTGCACAATTTTGTTTAATCAAAGCTGCACAAAACTTTTCATCACTTTGTCGGAAATGTGGGAATCAAAAAATTGCAATCGGCCGGTATTCGACGTAGATAGACGCAAATGCAGCTCTACGAATTGCTGTTACAGTAAATGCCTTTCTGCACTGCGCCGAAATAATGAAGAAAAAATTTAACTGGAAGAATAATGCACTTCGTGGCGCCTTTTCAGTCCATAGATGACAAGTTTTTTTTTTTATTGCACAGGGTTAGGCATTCCGTACTGATTGACTCTAACTTTCAATTTTCAATAAGCCCTCTAAGGTAACAATTCAAGCGTTACTTACGAAAATTTTGTTAAAAATTAGTTGTACTGGCCGTCGTTGCATAAATGTCGATGCTTTCCTAGAAAAAGAACATTAAAAAACGTGACATGTTGCTCTTTTTCATTTGCCTTGTTTCTTCCGTGTTTTAAGAATACAAATAGATATCATGATAAAATAGAGGTCTGTGCTTGTTCATCCACTGCATCCGGCTAGCGCATGATTGCGCGCAAGTGCCGGAAAACTGACCATATCGCCCGTGTTTGTCCTTTTGTCATTGTCTTTAATAAGGCAGCAGCCGGTTAACACTAGGAAAAATTCGACGATTTTTCACGAACAGCCGTCCACATTCACTGACTCCTAACTTCCAATCTGTGTTCGGAAGGAGTACCAAGATATGAATAAACTTTGCTCTACCGGCTGCTGCTTGGTGTTGTGTTAACGAAGCAATCCTAAAAACAAAACGAGACCCGTACGTAACGTAAAACTTCCAGAAAAGCTTCAATTTAAAGTAGACGGAAGTATCAACCAGTCAGCAGTCGAGATAAGCAAGAGACGTTAGAAGTATTGGTGGAATAAAAAAGCATTGAAGAGACTGATACAACCGGATCTATTACAGGCATAGGCAGGAGTACAAGGTAGATAAGGAAGGCTAAAGAGATAAAAAATTATGGGGTTTTACGTGCCAAAACCACGATCTGATTATGAGGCACGCCGCAGTGGAGGACTCCGGAAATTTGGACCACCTGGGGTTCTTTAACGTGCACCTTAATCTAAGTACATGGGTGATGCATACAAGAATGCTAGAAGGAAAAGCCATTTATAGCTTAACTGAGTAACTCAAGTAGGCTAGGTGACGCTTTGTCCTCGCCCCGTTTCAAAGAGGATGCCAATAAATCATCAAATCATCAACACCATCACTTATTAGATGGGCAGTGACAGTTGCGGCTACAATGAAAGAGTCAAACACCTGTCGGGCTGCACATGTTATAGTGCGGAGAGAGAGAGAGAGAATAAGAGCATTCAAGAGCCCCAGTCTGGGTTCACTCGTATTGTTCTAGTTGTCTGCCAAGCCGAGCTGTGTGATCATCTCGATCATAGTTTGTGCGTACTCGAGGTAGGAGACCGCTAGCTACTTCGAGTGTAGCAGGCCTACATATAGGTACGTGTAAGGAGAGGCAAGTGCTGTTTGTCCCCTGAGAGACGCTGCGCAGCCGGTCCCTATCAGAGTGGCATATATTTAGACGGCGGCTACAATGAACGTGTGCGCTAAAGACCACCAGTGCACTAGTTTGCTTTCTGTGGTCTGCGCGCCTGCGATATTGGCTGTGAGATTTGCTTTGATATTGATGTATGCCGTTTCAATTTTATGCGTTAATTCCCGTTTCAAAAATAACCCACATTTCTTCCTCTCTTATTCATTAACGGTTCCTCCGTGCAGCGTAGCAAACCACACTTTTTTGCTGTTTAGCCTCCTTGCCTTTCTGCAGCTTCTATCTCTCTCTACAAACAAAACTGTCAGTGGCAAATTAGGTGCGGAAAATTGCTGAGAGTACGTTGAGCACTGGCAACAACCCTTCGATTCTTGCTAGTGCGTACAACACAGAAAATGTTGACCGAGACCGACAGAAAATGGAAAGTACAAAGTTGGCAGCGTACGCGTACGCCTTGGGACAGGGTATTAACCTGACACCGACACCCAAGCTCTTATGCAAAAATGAGCAGGGACATCCTAATAGGAAAGCAGCTGGCCGTACCTTTTCGCAACGCTGCATTGGGCCTGCTCGCGGATGATATCTAAACGCAAGCAGCTTCGGTTGTCGTAATGCACCGGTGACAGCAAGCGGAAAAATGGTCTATCGAGGTGCATTAAGATCTGTAGGAACGACAAGACTTCAGATGCAAGAACGGGTATCGGTGCCATAATTAATAATGGCCTGGTTCATTAGGCGCACACCACTGCTGCTCACGTTTCATTTATCACTGACATATTATGAAATAGATGCTCCTTCAGATCGTATTGGTATTGTATCAGGAAGCTAAGCAGCGTTGCACTTAATCAGTATTTTGGACGAAGCCCACTAGCGAAGGCCGACTGTTGACGACTGCCGTCATGTCGCAAAATACCGTATTTACTCGATTCTAACGCCCCCACGATTGTGACATACGCAGAAATGAAAACTGCAACGACCTCTAGCATGGAACCCAATTTTCATACTCCAAGTAGTTGTTTATGGAATGCCATTAGAGCCTTTATAACCCTCCCTCGAGAAGTGAAATAAATAGAATAATTGTTTTAAGCAAATAGCCCGACGTTTCTGCTAAGGCGTCATACAGATATGCAGGGGAGCCTTTACGCTAACTGTTTAAAGTACCAAAGTAAGTTCGGAAGTACTACTTTGGGAGCTTTAATTTTTAATCAGTTGGTGGCCTTACTTATTATTTAAGTGCTAAACGTGTCCATTTCTGTAAGCAATGCTGTTTTGAACGTGCTTGACATGCGGTATGCTGGCGTTCGTGGGCCGATCGCGTGCATGCTGTTCGCCAAACAGACGTTCGAAGAGGCCAATTAGAGAAATCCCATATACACGTCTGATGACGCTTAGCAGCAGGATGACGCTTAGCAGCAAACGTGCTTGGCGCGTTTTATGAACACTCCACGCGCTTTTTGGCCGCCCTCAATAGTTACACATAACAGCACTGATTTCTTTTGTTTTAGTATGTTTTATTGCAATAGCAATTATATGGACACTTCAACCGGATTTCTGCCGTCGGCGTCGCCGTGAATGTTCCGTATAATGTCCAAGGGCAATAAAATCGTCGCCGCGCGCCGTATGCGCGAGTGAAAGTGCGCGGGGGACGCGCGCTATCACGGAGAGCGAACGCACGGCGGAAAGCAAACGCGACCGTCGCACGAAAGGCCGTGGGGGTATGGGAGAGAGGCAGGGAGGCGGGCCGACACTGTGCTGCTTCACCAAATGCTTATCTTGCAACCGGGCGCAAGGGGAACTGGCCACTCAATCTCCCACGCGAAAGCAAGAAAGCGGGTAGGCAGCGCGGGATAGGGGGAGGGGCAGCTTCTCTGCCAACAACTTCTCCTCTGCACTCCTCTGCACTTTGACCGGCGTTGGCGGTCGCCCGCACCGTCTCTTATCTCCACACGGCTCTGACCTTTGTATGCGCTGTGCATTCGCCGCTCAGTTTCCGTTGAAGCGATAGACCACGCGAACCTTCGCCCGCTGCGGCGGCTGCGCTTGCTGCCAGTGTTTTGACAGTCGTTGTCTGCGGTCATTCAGTGCGATCTATTCATCTTTGCTTGTGCGCGCTGACACCACGCTTGTTAATTCAGTTAGTAAGCGAATGTGTCCAAGTTTATGCAGCCGATAAAACTACTATCCCTACTCCGAATAGCTCTCTACTAATTTGCTATCGCAATTGATGCTTCGCCTTTCGGGCGAAACTGCGACATTTCTTGAAGAACGTTACCCACATTAACTGTACGATTTCTCTTTGCGTCAGAATGTGAACGCCAGGTGGCGAAAGATGTCTGGGCATGGTCGTGTTCCAATCGCAGAGACTGGTGCACACAGACGAAGCAGTATTCGAAGACCTCAGGTTAGACAACATTGCTTCGTAGAGAAAATTGTAAAACGGCTTACGCAGACTATGCAGACCCTGTCGGCTTGTGCCTTTGTTTTCCCAAACGTAGTAGCCAATGTACGGTGTCTCGAATAGTACCTGCTGGTCCATGTTTTTCCGATGTGAAGCACCGCGTCCCTCACATTGCGCAATCATGCCTCCACGCGTTGTCAGAATGCCAGCAGAGACGCTCCAGCAGAGAAGCTCCAGTAGAACGTCGTGGAGGCCACCACCATGCCAAATCCACACGATTGAAATCTGCTCATTCGAATAGATAGCCAAGCTGCATGCAAGGTACTCGCAGCCAGAAACATTACCCGCGGCACTACACTCAGCATTAACAGCGCACCTCAACGCACACCCTAACATTAAACTACGCATTCAGTGGATTTCGAGTAACACGGGGATCAGAGGGAACGAAGTGGCACATGTCACATCTCACGCAGGGCTCCCGGGCCCTCCCCTGTGGTAGCCGGATCCACTGAGTCTGAATGAGCAACACGCCATCGCTTGGGCGGAAAAGCGCGAAAAAACTGGACGAATTACGAAACAACTGCATGCAGCATCCGCAAGCGGACACACACATGAAGCTAAGACAGGCGGTACTATGGAGGCGTGCGCTGACGCACTCTTTCTTGTCCCCACACTTCCAACACTACATAGAGTTTGCCTGGCAGACCTTCCTGCATGGCATTTGGCGGCTTCCCGGATAATGCTCACATTCTGTGGGATTGTCCGGGAAGCCGTCCTGCTATTCAGGCGGGCCCTTGCTAAGCTCACTCACCCGTAGACCTGCGACACTTGAGGACTCCTCCCCCGACTACGTACAAGCCATCATCAAGTTGATCACGATGCTCGGCTTGGCAGGCAACTAGAACAAAGCGGACGAACCCAGACAGTGGTTCTTGAATAAAGTTTATTCTCTCTTCCTCTCTCCAACAGAACGCTAATCGCAATGAAGCATGGCGGGCGCGCATACGCGCAAGGACCTCTCCGTTAGTTGAAAGGCAGAAACGATGAGCTGCTGCACGCGTGGCGCACGCTGCAGCTCAACGCCGGAGGCGCCCAGGTGTGGCGCTGCGGGGAACATGAGGCCGAGGATAAGCGAGAATGTCGACAAATCCCTGCAGTTCGAAATCGCGAGTCGGACGCACAAATTGTGCCCGCCGTGAGCATGCCGCAGTACGGGAACGCGAAGGCAACAAAGCCGACAACGCCGACAAGATCATGTAGAGCTAAACGATGCTGCTCGCGGTCATCGAGCTTTCTCTGTTCATGGGAGGCGAGGCAGGGCCTGATAAAAAGATGGAGAAGAAACAAAACGAATAGGCGACTCCGAAGGCGCATAGGGCTACTAAACGAAGAGATTGCTGCGTATTCGGACCATCTCACCCTCGAAAGCTGGCGTACTACATGTGACAGTCTGAGCAATACTCTACACCTGGGGTCGGCCTGGCACCTTATAAGGGCTCTTTTAGACCCAGCACAGACCAAAACCTAAACAAAAAGCTCACTCGGCAAGCTACTTGATGGCTACCAAACACCGGAGGATCTATTCCAACAACTACATGATAAGCACATAGCCACAGCATGTAAACCTCAGTATGCCGATTACACAGGCCCAGAGCCCACTAACCCTAACCTTAGTGGGGAAATTGAGGAGCTCAAGCAAGTGATAGCCGAGACAAAATCCAATAAAACTCCCGGGCCCGATCAAATCACAACATCGCAGCTTCGAAATCTCCCCAATGACGACTATGAATTCCTCCTTCAACAAATGAACAAAGCATGGGATACAGGTCAGCTCCCACAGGAATGGAAGACGGCTATATAGTGTTCATACCGAAACCGGGAAAACCCCTAGCGGTTTAAAATCTTAGACCAATTTCTCTTACCTCTTGTGTGGGGAAGCTATTAGAGCGTATAATACTCAATAGGCTCCGTACACATCTAGATAGAACGGCATATTTGCCACACTCCCTTATAGGATACCGGCAGCACATATCTACAGAGGACGTGTTGCTCCAACTACAGGAAGTTATCACCCGAGAACCCAGCATGGCCCAACTAAGAGCCATCCTTGCAATAGATCTTAGAAAGGCTTTCGATTGTGTGACACACGACAGCATGCTACAGGAACATGCAGGTGGCATGTGGCACAAAACTATACAATTACATCCGTAGCTTTCTGAAGGAACGTACCTTCACGATTAGCGTAGGTAGCATGACGTCAAAGGCTTACCCGCACCCTCAGAAAGGCATGCCGCAAGGATCAGTCATATCCCCCACGTTGTTCAACCTTGCCATGTGTAGAATACACAGGGCACTACAACAATTTCCAGACATCAAATACACAATTTATGCCGATGACATCACGATCTGGATAAAAAGAGGATCCCCAGGTCTTATACAAGGCACCCTTCAACAGGCTTTCAACAACGTTCAGGCTGCGGCGGCACAAATTGGACTTCGATGTGCTCCGGAAAAATCAGGACTTCTCCTAGTGCACAACCCCAGGTGGAAACCCCCATGCATCACAATTATGTGTGAGAACACACCCATACCTCAGCCCAAATGTCTAAGGATTCTAGAGTTCCATGTACAGAAAGATGGTGGCCCCGCCGCTACAATACAGCACTTGCTTAGACAAGGAGAGCAAGTTCTTCACATGATGCGAAGAGTATCTAATAGAAACCGGGGACTAAAAGAAGCAGACATGCTATGCCTTCGCGACGCGTTACTGATATCCAGACTTCGATACTATTTGCCTTACACCAATCTCCGCAAACCAGATAAGGCACGCATCGATGCGTTAATTCGCAAGGCTACCAAGCTAGCATTGGGACTCCCCGTCAGCACGAGCACACAACTGCTTACCGACACGGGATGTCACAATACCATCACCAAAATAATCACCATTCACAAACGGAGGCAAGAACTCCCACTCCAACAGACTGCGCAGGGCAGACACATACTTCACAGTATGGGCTTTCAACCATCACCCACACCCGTACCAGCCACACTGTCACTTCCACCTACAAACTAGGTCACTGCTCAAGATCGCACCACTCCCCAGACACATGCACACCGGGATTAATAAGGCTAGGCGGACACAGCGAGTAGCATACTTCAAAAGATACATAGGACGCAACCCACACGGCACATATTACTATACAGATGCTAGTGTTCAAGACAAAGGCACTGCTATAGCGGTGGTAGATCACACACTTCGGACGATACACAGTGAATTAATTCCAAACACTGATACGACCACAGCATAACTACAAGCGGTAGTAGCAGCGATACAACATCTCCCAGTAACACTCATCACTACAACCATCATATTTTATTGCGATAGCAATTATATGGACACTCCAAAGCAGATTTCTGCCGTTGGCGTCACCGTCGCCGTCGCTGTCGCCGTCGCTGTCGCCGTCGCCGTCGCCGTGAGGTTCCGTATGACGTCAATGGAGATGAAATAGTCGCCGCGCGCCGCCGAACGCTGTATGTGCGAGTGAAAGGGCGCGAGGGACGCGCGCTTTCAAGGGGAGTGAACGAACGGCGGAGAACAAACGCGCGTTCTGTGCCGTGCTCCCTTAAGGGCTGCAGAAGTAGGCGTCTCTTTCCTCCTTTACAATCACCATATATGTAGAGCAAACGCGCCTTCTTCTGACGTACGAAAGGCCGTAGGGGGAGGGGGGGGGAAGGGAGGCGACGTGTAGCTGCGGCACCAGGTGCCTATATATATCAGAGGCTCCGGCAACAGTCACCAACGCCGCACGCATTTTGTGCGAACGCGGGTGATTCAATGTCAGCATGTAGAAATCTCATACATGACGACTTACCTAAACATATCACACAACAGTTACAAGAATGTCTCCATCGGCAGGTAGAGATTGTCTGGATTCCTGGTCATGAGGGGATGTTGGGGAATGAACGAGCTAACCTGCTTGCCTGCGATATGATACTCCAGGCTCCCAACATCCCCCGGCCAAATCTATTCATCTCACCAACGCCTCCACCACAATTGCACCCATTTAGGGACGAGCGCAGAATATACCCTAAGCTACACCAAGACATTACAAGGACACAGGGCACACTCATCAGACAAGCCCAGACGAACACCCTGCTCACTCCAGCACGGAAACGCCTCCTCCAAGGCATACTTACTGAAGACCTCCCTCGCTGTAGCCATTGTGGTGCCTATCCTCCCAACACATCACATATCCTATGGCAATGCCATCCAAAACTACCCCCCTTACCCAAACCTTCATCCCTCCCACCTACCCCTTCCTCCGAGTGGCTGACCGCCGCAACCACCCTTCACGACCAACGATTCCTTGCGAACTTCATCGGCCTAGCGCTGAAGCATGCCGCAAGCGACACCATGGACTGAGGGCGTCGATGCATTTTTTTAATCGACAGAATAAAGTGATTTTTCTCTCTGTGTGTGTTCATGTGTCTACACACGCCACACCACGCGTGTTTATTTAGTCAGCTTACGTCTAGCCATACTGCCACTACAGCCTTAGCCTTCATCTAAAATTCTAACATGTTGCTATTGCATTCATTGCTTCGCCCTTATGGCAAAACTGTGCCCCCCCCCCCCCCCTCCTGAATATAAGTGTTTGTACAGATGACAGCATAACATGAGATTTCGGCTATTTCTTTTGTCTCAGGTGTGCAATACAAAGATATTAGGTCACTACAATACGAAAAAAACAAACAACAAAAGATTAGAGAAGAAAATGCGGCGGGAAAAAATGTACTCACGTTCAATTTATGCCTTAATTTTTTTTTCGTAGAGACAATGGAAAATATTCTCAAACACACTCCTTTGTTAATGAGCATTCGACTGTTCAAAAGCTTCCAATATATGAAGTGACCCAGACACCAAGACCGCCATGGAGGCTTTTGAGTATCTCTATGCATGTAGCACCAAAGGCGAGAGGGAAAAAAACACGAGTGAAGTTGTAAAAGCAAGTTTCCTGCTTCGCCGTCGAAAGCACTTCGGTATTCTGTGCCACGCAAACGTCGTGCACGAGAGATTTCCACAAAAATTCACGCAATTTCTAGCCTCTCTTTGTTCGCACTTCTTTTTCAAACAAGCTTTTTCTTTAAGCACTGGGAATGGAAACAGGCCCCAAGCTTGAGTGTTGCGTGCCATGCGCCGCTCAATCTCGAGTTCTTAAGATTGGAAGAAAACGGGTTAATGTGCACAGCTATTGCATCTACAGCATTTTCCATACCGTATAGACGCGTCTACAAGCCCCATCATTTTTTTTTTCGTTCTACTACTCGTATGTAAGGAAATCGTAGAAGCGTAGACTTCTTATACGAGCGGTAAGCCTAGGTTCGGGGCAATTATGAGCCAAAGCTGACTAGATCGGTGGCTGTATGATGTAGTCTCTCTGGTACCAAGTGACTGTTTCGCCAAGTAGTCAGAATCTAGAGGCTGAAACTCAAGGTGAAACTTCGATCCCTATTTTCATTCCATTCTTCCATCTCTGTTTTCACCTTTCTTATAAAAGCACCCTCGGGCCTCTCTCGACCTAAAGCGTAGGTAAAAAGTCTGATATTTTCTTTTTTATTACGTAGTTTGCTCTTAAACCCGCCGCTATACCCCAGTGGCCGCAACGTTACGCGGTCGAGCTCGCAGGGTTCGATCTCTACCATGGCGGCCGCGTCTCAAAGGCAGCTAAATAAAAAAAAAAAACACCGCATATCCACGGGGTGAATGATGATGAGTGGGCGAAGCTCCGGAGGGAATCATCGGTAAACCGTGAATCTTCCGTGCAATTCGCCCAGTCTCGCCGCACTAAATCGAACGATTGACTTCCACCAATGACACGCGCCATATGTGACGTCATTCCTATTTTATAACAGCGCCCTTCATTATAATTGCACCATCTCCCGCTTAAGGGGACGCTAGCACAAACGCGTTAGAAACGTGCAGTACTCTCTAGTAAGGGGGAGAGGCCACAGCGTCTTACGCGGCCGTTTACACATGCCGGAACGTGCACCGCGTTTGCCGACGCCATCACATGACTGCTGAGAGAGTATAACCCCCGTATTCATAAACGCTCCTCGACTTGAACTTGACTTGCCACCGCCTTCAACGCGTTTCGAACGCGCTGCCCAAGGCGGTGGCAAGTCAAGTTCAAGTCGAGGAGCGTTTATGAATACGGGGGTAAGGCGGAGAGGCCACAGCGTCTTACACCAGCTTCTTACACGGGCCGTAACGCGCTAGCACAAACGCGTTAAAAACGCGCAGTCTTTCGTTAATGTTGGGTATTTATTGTCATCGTGGTGCGTGTGTCCATGTGCGCTTCGTGGCGTAGTGGTTAGCGCCGCGCGTTCGGAAGCGAGGGGTCCCTGGTTCCATTCCGCGCTACGGACACAACTTTCGGAATTTTATTTCTTCATAAAAGTAGACGTGGCTACCTACTACGACGACGACGACTACTGTTACTACTACAGAGGAGGGACAGACCCGCACCCTAAGGAGCTTGGCCCCTAAAAAAACCTCGTGCACTTACATCTATGTGCACATTAAGGAACTCCTAGTGGTCAAAATTATTGCGGAGTTTCCCACTACGCCATGCCTCCGAATCATATCATGGTTCTCGCATGTGAAATCCCAGAATTTATTTTTTATTTTTGCGCTCAGGTTAAGCCCTGCAGGATTCATACGAAATATAATTGGTTAAGTGAGTGGTTTAAATACAACACAAAAAGAGTTCCTAGCATTATTACAAATTATTCAGAGAATTCACTAGGATAAGGCTTGAGACACTCCTCCGTGAGTTTGAAGTGGCGAATCGTTTGATGTTAGGACCGTGTCGCTAGGTGCCGTCAGTGTCAGCGCTGTATTTCCCGGGTTCCCTCCGGCTCAAATTAGGCGTACCGTATCTCTCGCCTCTACACCGTCGCTTTCTCTCCGTCGGACAGAAGCGAAAACGCATGGCCCATAAATCAAGCCTTACGTCTCAAACTGCTTCTAGAGCTACCCAAGTGCGTGCCCAGGTTCACATACCCCCTTATAAGACTAGCCGTCACGCTGCACGCTTTAACATGCGCACACCAGCATAGAGGGGCGTGCGCAAATCTCAGATAGCTGGCTCGCGTGACCGACTTTGCTGTTTAGTCGACGACACCCGTCTCTTCACGACACCCTCGGGAACTCGGGAAGTATGAATAGAAAGTGCGACAAATAAAGACAATGTGTGGCCAAATCGTTCATACAGAAATCTTTTGTTGCAGTGCAAGTAATTCTTTGAAACCTTGTAACTGCGCCAATCCGCTGGCAGGTATTCGCGAATGGCTTGATAGTTGTCGCAACTCGCATTTATTTGATTCTCAGAAGAGACAACACAAGACGCTTTCTACGCTTATGAAACAGAAGTCACAGATGTATATGTTTGTAACAGCCATTTTTATATGACTGGACGATTTAACAAATTACATGTTTGCCATTACGACTTGGCGGCAGCTCGTCCGTACGGCTTTGTGAACACGGGTATAGGTTCAATACAAACTGAAGTAACCGAAGGCAGTTCATTATAACTGCTTACGTGGTTAAAATTCCCTTCGCAACACACGTTGTACAGACTTTTTAAATTGTCGCCATCCAGTGAAAACCGTATGCCACAACTGTTAGGCAGCGTAAGACAGTGGTTCGCTGCAGAAACGAGAGATGTAGATTGATTGTAAGCGAAACTACTATGCCATATTGCAGGGTTAGGTTTTCGAAAGCATCAACCTAACTTGTAAGTTATGGTAATAACATTCGATGAACATTGCGACTTCTCTGTAACGCATGCATAAGCCAACCAAGCGCTGATATCGAAAAGGCCAACAATGAGACGAGGCTTGGAACAACATTCGCTTAGGTTGCACTGCCGCCTTCGCGGCGATGACGCCTAAAGCCTCGCTGCGTAGAAGAGTGCTTGTTTTTATAGCAAGAGCACATACTACATGGTTGTTATAAGTACTACTACTAACCACCGCAAACACCGCGTCCTCTAGTTGTGTTTTGCTGGCATTTTTTTTTCTCACTTCCCTCTTTCACCCTGTACCAGTTATTCAACGCCACCTACATCGCGAGTCTACACGCGGGAACGCAAGCATGTGGCGACCACTTCCGTGACCAGGCGCAGAAGTCTATCATGCGTACAGTGTCTTGTTTGTCTCCGCTAAAACAGCACACAGCTTATCGAAGCAGAAGCAAAAGATAAACAGGTCCCTGTTTCACGGATGCGAACATGCAACGCCCAGTGCGCGTAAATAGCGATAACGCTGCGACGGGGAAGTGGCAAAAAAGAAAAAAAAAAAGCAATGTGCCGAAGATGAAACCAGTGAGCGAAACGTGGGTACAGCATTAGGAAGACGATAGACACGCGAGAGCGCTGGAGCTTACATACACACAAACCTGGACGCGATAACGGGTCCCATGCGGTAACGGTTAGCGCCCACATTGCACACGGTACCTAGTTGGGCGTGTCCGTCCAACGCATTCAGCAAATGTCCGGCGACAACTCGTAAGAAAGCGCGAAACTTTCACAAAAGTGCCTGTAGAAGCGAAGAGCTTTCAGTAGTGTTTACTCACTGTGTTTTTATGCGCCAATTCGATCACACGGTCCGATGTGTATTCCCCTTGCCTCTGTATGCGTGGTTTGACACCATACTAATGCATGCATGGCGCAACGAAGGAGAAACAATATCGGTGACTTAAGCTTTGATTGATTGGTGGATCGATCGATTGATTGATTGATTGATCGATTGATCGATTGATCGATTGATTGTAAGTGTGCTCGTTGGTCCGCCTATGTGTGCGTGTGTGCCTTAGAATTGTCACGGTCTCGTTTCCTAAAGAAAAAGCAACAAATCAAAAGTTCGTCAAACTGATGAACTCACTTCCCGCAAGTTGTTAAACGAACAAGACGAAGAGCTGCGGAAGTTGAACGGCAGCAACGAACAAATTGTGGCTGGGAGTTCCCTTTTTCTCCCTATACAGGCTTGCACAGTGCAAATAACTCTCTCTGAGCTTGGATTTCTTTGAACACGAAGGTCCCAGCACTCAACGATTTGCATGCACCCACCAAACTACGAAAAGGAAACGTGTGGCCGCAGACGGAAATGGCAGTACGAGGGCGTCGAGCAAACGAAATGATGATTAGCCCAATTAACTTGCATTTCGGACCCCGCGCTAGCACCGATGGGACTCAATTTCATGCCGGGAGTCGGAGTCATGCATTATTCATCGAGGAGATTCTTTTCCAGCCTGCTAAATTAGCAGTAACATGAAAATAATTAACAAAAATGAAATTAGAGGTAGCTCAGGATAGAAGAGTACAAACAGGGTACAAAGCAGATGTTTTGCCAAGATTTCGATAGGTTTCGGCAGCAGCACGTGTTGATTCCAAGCAATTTTGCTTGTGCCATTGTGTTTACAAAGCTGGGCATGATCTTTCACGTTATCGTTTTCCTTTTTTCTATTTTTAGTTCTCTTATTTTACAAAGCACTTATTGATTATTTGGTCGTACTTTTTTTCTTTCTCACTCGGCCGAGCTGTGTTGTGATTCAATATATAAGCAAACATAAGAGAAATTAAAGCGACAATACGAAGTGTAGCTTCGTTCGCAGGCAAGCGACTGTCAGTAGTTAACGAATCAAATATTTGTAGGCTAGCAACACAACTTTTATACCAACCAAATATATCGCTTTAATACGTGCGAACTCTCAACGTTGTCACGTCACTCATATGCCACGTGCAAGAACGCTGCAGGTGACTAATTTTGTATTGACAGCACTGCTTGGCTTTGGTTTCTAAAAGCGGAACAACAATTCAACGTGATTGCACGCAGAGCCTCGACAAGCAAATACGAAAGGAAATCAGGCGCTCATCTGTAAGGAACACAGGTGGCAAGAAGGTGGCAATGAAGTTTGCTCTCTGGTTGTTCCAAAAGTGTTCCCAGACAGGAACAAATGCCGATGAAAGCGTGCCGAGTCGCGAGCGACTGCTGAAAGTAGCACTGTAAAGGACTTATCCTTGGTGGCAGGAACGAAGTTCACTACACAATATGCAATGCGTGAAAAAAGCCGTGCATAGGCCGTGAAAGAAGACGACGACCAGTGTCCCGAGGGACTTGCACGATTCTAGACACTTGGTTTGGGTACAAAGAAAGCTACCGAAAGCCGCTGTCGTCAAAGCACCCACATTCCAGAGGCGTTAGCTTGGCTTAGTATGCCATATAAAGCAACAAACTTGTGCCCACAGATTTGGTTAAGGGCAAGCATATTGACACGTCTGCGAACGAATGAAAGTGTGCAAAAAAAAAGTTAGCAGAGAGATGCCCGTTCTCCTCGTCGACGACAATAGCGTGTCAGGGGCGGGAGTCCATAGACATGCCGGATTCTGGCGACCTCTATCGAACGGGGAGTGGTACGGAGGCCAAGGGAGAGAAATCAAAATGGAATGGGAAAAGCTATAAAGCCGGAGGAAATCGAATGTGGCGTCACAAAAGGGCCGTTGGCCTCGCAGACGGAACGAAGTGCCACCACATAACAGAGTCCCTTCTCCACGGGATAGGAGTTGGCGTTGGGGCAGACCACCGCTGAATTCAATTTTAAGCAGGAAACGACGCCGTTGTGTTTTCCGCGGGGTTGGCCGCCTCGTCATTGAGGAACATCGGCGAGGCTAAGGAAAGCTGTGCGCGGCCACCGCCGAGACGCGTGGGGGCCAGTGCGTAATGTTCCTTTTCACAGCCTTCATATAGCTCCCGACTTCCCCCGCGTTTGCCGATTTGAGATTTGTTTCCTTAACTTTTCCCTCTTGTCTTCGCCCTTGGGAAATCTTGTCTCACATTGAGGACGCCTTAAAAGGCAGGCTGTGGGTTGCTCAGTGCGCATGCGTTCCGACTGCACTTGCACTCTTCAGCTAGGTACCCAATAGTTCAACGACTTCCCTACCGCAATACCCGTCATCCTCCTGCTGCGCTGTTCGCGATTTCACGCAAATCTCGTACAAAACACACACAAAAAAAGCTAGATCATAAAGCACGCATAACCCAACTTCAGCGTCCACTTTTTTTTCTGGCTCAAAGGAGCACCTTCTTTTCCACTTCCCAACACACCCTGCGGGCAAGCACTCCCCAAACTGAAAAAAAAGCACATATTAAACGCGAATAGAAAATCGAAACAGAAGGAATCGTTTCGCGCCCGAAAGTACGCTGCGTACGTGCGGGACTGCCAGGACTCATAATAGCAATGGGTACGCACGAGGAGGGCTGATGTGTATTCGATGTCAGTACGCTGTGGCAGGAATGGTATGTCGCAAAATGGAGAGAATGCTGGATTTTGTGAAAACCAAGATGATTGAGGAAGCATGTGGAACTGTCCTTTGTTCTCTTCGTTGCAAATTTTGGAGCTTCATTATTTTGGGCAGCACGTATGGATCGATTTGTTTGTACCGACCCATACCTTCCTTTTATTTGACATTTCTGTTGAGTGCTCTGACTGAGTTCCATCGTTCGGCGAAACTCTGAATCTGCTGTATTAAATAAACGCCCTGCTGTAATTTAGAGCCCTACTGCAATCAAAGAAGCACATCTGGAAAGAAACGTCAATGTTCTACGTAAGTATCGAGAGTTCCTCGGCAGTTACTCAGAACTATTCTGCTAATAGCGATGATATGCGGTATGCCTGTTATTAGAGACTTTTAGTATTGCGGAAAATGCTTGCGTTAGCGTTAGCGTGTTACGCACGCTAAATCTTTGCGGAACGCTGTTCGATAGAGTTTTAGTATAGCGTAAGACAACGATGCGCCGCTAAGCGCAAAACCATCTAGCTGCGAGTAGTCAAAGCAGCAAACTGAGCAGCTCGACAACCAAACTAGCCGTGTGGATCCACGCCAAGCCTTGAAACGAGCCTGCATGTCAAGCACTCGGGCCGAGGGTGCCACCATGTTTGCAACGCTAGAAACTTAGCGAGCGTTTAGCGTCTCCGCTATATTTGAAAAATAGCGGACGCACGCTACCCGCAAAACTGAATTAGCGTTCTGAGCATGCGCAGTCTGACCCCGCTATTTTATTGCGTTTAGCGTGGTGCCATTTCCGCAATACTAAAACTGTCTATTATAGCGTTGTACGTACTCTTTCGCTATTGTCAGTTCCTTCCGCCCGTGATATACGTACTTCAGTGGCACCTTTTATGATAGTGGAGATTACTCATAATTTCTCTGCTGATAGCCGATAGTTTCTCAGCTGGTTCGGAATTTTTCTAGTTTCTCAGCTGGCTTCCTTAGTGACTATTTCTGAACAGGTTTTGAATTCGCTGTTAAAGTTTAATATAAGGAACGTTTCATACTCCGTTTTGCCGAATTTATATAGACAGCCTTAATTTAGGCATAATGAACTCACGATCGAACGACGTCACGAATCAATTTGCTACAGTTCACTCTTGGCAAATAACGTCTTTCTCTATTTTCTTTTCTTGTTCGTTTATGTAAAAGTAGTGACTATGACTTTTCTTGTTAAGTACTACGAAACGAGGACCTATTAAGGCAGCTGTATTCCTAACTACTACACGAACCGACTCGCCCAATTCGCTGTGGTTCCTCAGTCCGCCAGCATACGGGTGTTATCTAGAAAACTTTAAAAGTGAAAATAAACATTCACGTCTATTATTATTATTAAACTCAACCATCTACAGAATGCCTAGTCTTGATAATGATTATAACGCATATTTTCGTGATCTCTATATTTTTCATAACTCCCTGTCATCGTTCTTTTCCGAGCTTTGCCTTGTTGTGTCATACGTTCACGCACTGTTCGACTGCCTTTCTCCTCATTTTTTTTAATTTTTTTTTGTATTTTCTTTGCGCTTTGTTGTACGTGCACTCTTATTTTCACAACTTCTCTTTTTATTCAACGCGTGCGTGCATTTGCGTGTGTACGGGTCCGTGTGTGTGTCAAAAATCTCATTAGCCTCGCTAAAATAAGATTATTAGCACACCTATATTGATGGGTGGCTATACTGATATACTGCTATACTGCTATACTGCGTTGGCGGAAAGCGCCTTGCATTTTTATGTGGTAAATTCAGAGCCAGGCACATTTTTGTGCATCCCCATTTTCTAAATATCTTGAAATAGCACCTCATTCGAGATATGCGTAATCGCATTTCAAATCTCAGTGCAGACGATATCGAAGTTAAGCGTGCCGGAAGTGCGGAAGTGGCCACCCCGCTATCATGGCAGATGCAAACGCCAAGCGACGAAAAGTGTGGCGAAGATTGAAACGGAACGTCCGGCAATATTTACATGGCAAGTTCTGCCTGTAACGCTTCTGCGGCGACGCGACGTGACGTATCAGTATTTTCCGCGAGATGCCGTTATTCAAAGCGCGTCATGGCATTTCGTCAGCGGGCGTTTTTTTTCTGCCGTGATGCAAATTCAAATTTGCTTCACATTTTCGAAGAAAAAGAGGAATGGCTTCAGTTTACCAGTGAGATGCCACAAATGAGCAATATCTCATTTTTAGATCTTGAACTTGTTATTAATAATGATCCCATATGTTTAATGTGTAAGCCTAGGTCAAAGGAAGGTATTTTATCGTTTGACAGCGCAAATTCGAAACTCGTGAAGCGCGACATTGATTCTTAAAGGTAAACTGAGACATCCACCCAAATGTAGCAATTTGCTACAATGGAAACCCAACCGGGTTCCTCGAAAGAAAGCCTCGCAGTTGAAGAAAAATTCGTCCTGGTCGGGGACTCGAACCCGGGACCACCGCCTTTCCGGGGCCCCGACCAGGACGAATTTTTCTTCAACTGCGAGGCTTTCTTTCGAGGAACCCGGTTGGGTTTCCATTGTAGCAAATTGCTACATTTGGGTGGATGTCTCAGTTTTCCTTTAATTACTTATCTCCACCTAGCGGATTTCCGCTGAACTATTACGTCAGACATTGATTCTAAGTTTCTATTCTTCTCTAACATACTCACGCAGCCATCGCATTTCAGAAAGCTTTTGCAGCCAAGTATATCTTTTGAAATATGTGGGTATCCCACTAGTCTGATCTCATCAGCAAGTGAATCAGTCTACAAAAGTTAGCACTTTATCAATTCATTTATCGCAAAGCGAACGCGACTTCCTAAAAGGATATATTTTTAAAAATAGATATTTAGTGACACGTTGTTGTATGCGTAGCAAGCCATGCCTTAATTATTACCAGTAAGGGGAATTTCACGCTATTGGGTGCATTTAAAGTATATTTATATGCCGTTTCCGAAATAATCTTATTTCGAACTTGGATCCTTTGGCGCACGATTTGTGTGTCTTGGTGTCCTCGTCCTTTTCGCGCCTTAGCATCTAGAATAAATATGTACCACCTAGCTCGAGCACCAGTACTGCTGCTCTTAATGATATAGTGCACGATCTCGATTGATTTTGTAAACTTGGACCACCACGTTCTTAAAAATTATGTATGCACCATCAAATGCACCGGCTTATAAAGCACGGGAGTTCTAGCAACAAAGTTCGAGTGTGAGGGCGCCGATGTTCTGCATTTTCAAACAATGCAGTATGCATTAAACATGTAAACCGAATGTTGGCTCATGAGTTTCTCTAAATCACACAAACCTGTCGACGCAACAGCGCATAATATTAAATGATTCTTTAATCTTTTTTTTACATTTGGCATTCTCCATTCCTGCGCCACTGTGATATAAGAGACAGAAGTCTTCATCGTATTTACATATGTTTCGCTCTGCTTTGTGCTTGCACCTCTCCTCACGATTCCTCCCTCGACAAACATCAAACAGCGTCTTCGTCCTAACAGCAACATTTCTGCGTCAAAGTTTCATGTTGCGTATCCGCAGGGACTGCTGTTTTCCTTTTGGCATAGCTTGCGATTGGTGGAATGCATATGTGTGTCCCTGAAAATACAATTTTCGACTACTTTATTGTGTTGCTTCTTCGAACTTGGGTGCCTGTGCTGTAAGTGTCCGGCTACCCCCCACCGCCCTTCCCCGCCTCCCTTCCCTCCATCCTCTCTTCACCATCCACGCTCAAAAGAAAGAGAAAAAAAGAAAGAAACACAGAAACCCGATCGCTTGCTTCAGTTTCACCCGCATTGTTTTCCTCTCGTTCCCTAATGACACAGCCATAAGTTAAAAGGACTACGCCTGTAGTGGTGCCACTAAGCAGACTAGCAGTTGTGGAGCGCTGCATTGCTCAAGTGTGCGCACTTCTTTATTATTGTTATTTCTCTTGTCTATCTGTCTTTCGCTCAGTTATTTGTACCACATTTTGTTGTCTTTATTCCTTTCCCCAGCACACGGTAGTCAGTCAGTATTTACACTGGCTGACGTCCCTGTCTTTATTTCCTTTTCCTCCTATTCCCGTTGTAGTCCACGAAGCCCGCAGCAAGCGCGGAATACCGCAGCAAGGAGCCTTTACTATTAATGTCACTGACATAATGTGAAGAAAACAATGGCAAGCTGATGCCGTGCCGTCTCCTTCTTGTCACGCGATGTACGCTGATCCACTCATGCACGTAGCTTTCCCGTAGCTTACCCGTCAAAAGAACGCTGCGAATAAAACACTGGTCCAGTGTTGGCATTCAAGTCACCTACTTATGCTTTTAATCGATTATGCTGCCTAAAGCAATTTTCTGAAACAAAAAATGTTTTCTCATTTGGAACTGTTTCTTGTGTGTTATGTGCAGTTCAAGAGAATGTGTATTTTGATATACTGTATATACGACACCTGTACTTGTTTATCATGCTCCGATGCCCGCGTTACACGGGCTAACAAATTTTAAAGGTTTATATTACCAACTCGGCGCAGGACGCGCTAGGGTTGGTAATATCGGTGAACGATTAATCGATTAACCGACTAAGAATCCGGCAAAAAGATTAACCTTCACCAACGTCCACCTTTAATTTAATCGACTTAATTGATTAGACCTGTTCGATTATTCGTTTTCGAGAGTTTGACAGGAATTACGCGAAAATTTAGAAAATCGTACTAGAATGGCGGTGCACGAGCAGTGACTATGCGGCTGTGGTAGATCGACTGTCGACGGTTCTTCCCAGTCCCAAGTGATGCCGAGCCGAACCCAAGGAAGTTATATACTAAAGCTACTGGAGTGGCAGCTGCTGCGGCCGCCTACGTGAGCGAGTGAAGACACTGGCGGGCATATTGACGGGGGCAAAGGAGGGCGGGCCCACCATACAGGCGGCCACGCAATACGCGCGGCACTCGAGTGCGTTTATCAGAGAGAATACCAATAGGGATACATAGGTCTCCCTAGGAAATGGATGGGGAAGCTTATAGTAGGGGAAGGCCAACTTGAAGTTTGGGGGTGGCCTAACTGAAATTCAGGGATTGGCCAACTTGAAATTTGGAGATGGGCCAGCTTGCAATTTGGGGTGGGCTAACTTGAAATTTGGGGTGGCCTACTTCAATTTCGCGGTGGCCCAACTTCAAATTTGGGGGTGGGCCAACTTGAAATTTAGGAGTGGTTCAACTTGAAATTTGCAGGTGAGCCAACTTGAAATTTGGGGTGGACCTCCCCCAAAATTAAGTTGGGCTACCCCGAAATTTCAAGTTGGCACACCTGCAAATTTCATGTTTTCATGCTACGACGACTAACCATGGCGGCGCGGGATTTTTGCCACTAGCAAGATGGCGGCGACCAGGCTTCACTCTCGGTGAGCCACCTCGACTACAGAAGTTTTAATATTTAACCTCCTTGGCCAAGCGCTTCTCCTCTCTCCGCCGACACCGCACACAGTCACCATGCCGGACCCGAAATGCCCTCGCAATTCAAGGCATCCTATTGGCAACTACAGAATCCGCTACTTTGCTAGCAACGCTATCCAAATAAATCAGGATGGCTATTCCATCCAGGTTCACGGCGGCTTTTTTGCTTGGTGCTGTGGTCACGTTTCTATTTTGTGGCCTCGAATCAAGGTTTTTCGTGAAAGCCGAAAGGGTCCTTGCGCCGATCACCTTATTTCAGCGACGAAAACGCGGAAATAGTGGTGCAGTGCGTGCAAACGTCCGGCCTGCCCAACGAGTCGCATCATGTTTTTTATAAAGATTAAGAGCCTTTCCAGGAAGCAGGTGGTTAAAAAAGGGAAGTGTTTGTGTGGCGCGGGCCTCTCCGAAAGGTGTGAGCAATTGCTCACGGAGTTTCTCCGCTGCTACAGGTACAATACTGTACTGTTTTTGACCTTCATAGGCAACACGGCGACTCGTGTTGCAGTATATCACATAAACAACTCACAATACATAGGCAGTAACGTCTGTCGTCCTTTCAGAAGCTAAATACTGATATTCTGCACTGATAGAACGAGGCTAAAAATGTAAAGTTGCATAGTCAGTTTCTCTTGGTATAAAAAAATGAGAGCCCCGTTCGTGAGTCGGTGTGCACCTTTCTATATTACCTGATACGTGGGATAAGGTCGTGTGCGTCTGATTACCCGCTCCTGTTGGTGCTCGCAATACGCAGTGCTCGAGGTAGGGTCCAGGTTTGGGACCCCAGCAGGCCCCTGCCGCCCATAGAAATTCTCAAACACGGTGAAACATGAGAAGTGAATAACAACAAACCGGGCCAAGCTGAGTTTTTTTCAACATGTCTCCAAAATTTAGCGAGCATTTTTTTTTTCTGGCAAGGCCAGTGCTGTTAGTTGAAGTGCATGACTTGGAAACGAATTGAACCAGTTGTAATAGAATTTAGCTGCGTCCACAGTGTCGCAAAACAAACTGTAGCGGAGCTGTGCACAGGTCGAACGCTCCAAATCTGGAACGAACGCTGTTTACAGTTGCTCCAAATTTCTTGCGAGCAAAATAGCTGGCAACTCACTGCGCTGAATGAAAAAACAGCATCTTTTGCTTGGGCCAATCAGCTAAAGCATGCTATGAAAACGAAATGTCGCATCACAGCATAACATGTGTCATTATAAACTTCCGAAGTAGTTATTCCTGCTACCATGCCTGCAGACAACCGTAGGTTAGCGAGAATATTCTTGCTGCTTAAAGCAAAAATAACACTAATACTGGGATAGAAAACTATAAATGAACAAAACCAAATGAAGCTTAAGCGAGCATCACTAATTTATTAAAGCGTCTGCCTGAACAAAGTACACTCCGCGATTGGAAACGCCCGCAAGATAGTTAAAATAAACAAAAAGAAAGTAATGATCTACTAGCCGGGAAGAAGTCGTCCCAAGTCAAGTGTTTCGAACAAACCAGAATCAGTCATCTTTTAACAATGCGCAAGTTTCTTATCCAAGTAGGTCTCCGACGCGCGTGGTCTTCTTTCAGAAAAAAAAAAGTCACAGGCCTGCGCGGCACACGCAGCACAGTAACAGCGTAAGCTGGCGGAGCGGCTCAAGAGTAGCTCCTATTTGGGCACCACGCACAACAAGATCTTCGCGGCAGTCTGTTCGCCTCATCTTGACGAGAACGATCTGAACTGTCCGCCCGGCGTCGACGGCGAGCTGCGGCTTGTAATGCTCTCTGCACAGCAGTCTACTGAATCCCATCAAGCCTTACAACTGCAACTTACATTTCGGGCGTGCCGCGTGTGCAGGCACCTTAACTAGATGGCACCACCATACTGGCGGAGGCTCGGCAGCACGTTGATTGCGCAGCTCGTCTGAATCGCATATTGTCGTCTGCGCTCGCGGACGTTGCGTTTGCAGGCATCTCACCTAGATAGCGCCACCATACTGGTGGAGGCTCGAGTCATCTCCCCCTGCGTTTGCCTTAGGGTGTTTTCCGCGGCCCGATAGCAAGCGCTTGCGTGGCTCAGTGGAGTGGCTCCCACGCAGCGGGCGTGGGTTCGATATCGGCGGGAATCGCGTACTTTTTTCGCGTTTCCGGCGATAGCGGTTACGCGGCGGACGCCGGCGGCGGCATCATCGCGACCCGAAACTGCTATGGGAGTGAGCCCATAACAGCCTAATGCTGTAAAAATTAAATCCTACGTTGTCTTTCCACCGCAATGACAAGCATAGTAGTACACAACAAAAGTCTTTCGACATCCGTCTTAACTTTTTTTGTCGGTTTTGTGCGCGGTGGCATCACGACGATTTGTGAACCACTAGGCATTCAGCGCCTGCCAAGGTAGGCGACCATCTTTCGCTTCAAGCCTGAACCTGGATCAGTTGTTTGTCGGCCCGGCCGCTAGGTGGCGAGCATTTACTTGAAGTCGCGAATAGCAACCGAGTCGTTAATCGTCGCGCCACTCCCAGTCCACTAAAGACGTGGCACAGCAATCTCGCAGGTTTGGAGCATGCATTTGACATAGCGATGGAGTTCAGGTCGATTCCAGCAAAGCTATATATAGCTTCCGAGCGTCTATTCTCGCATGCTGGTTGTGCGGCCATTCAAAGAAGGTGTTGATTTCACCGAAACACCCCAGCCAATTGACATTCCTTCGCTCTGTAAAAGATAGCCTGCGGCTTAAAATCCTAAAGCAGTAATTTTCTTTTCCCCCGTGCATAATCCAATTTCTTGCATATTTTAATTGAGTTTTACCTTTCACTTTTGCAATTTTTCTTACTTCTTGTTTAACTGTACTGTACAGGGATTCACTAGTGACATTGATCGAGTTTAATGCTACTCGAAGTGCGATTTTATAACATATATTGTATATATTTTCAAAGGCCACTAGTGCCAACTATAGTCTTTAACAAGTTCAAGATTGTTCTTTCTGAAACTTTATACACTGGAATTTCTAACTTGGTTCCACCACTCAAACATTAAAGCAGGGTCCTACAAAAATTGATAACTGCGTTTCAACTTTTAATATACTCGGCAAAAATTTTGATTATTCAATTATTCGATGAAAAACCCTACGTCGAAAGCGATTAATCAATTAAAGGCTAAAATGATGAGTGATTCATTGGTAATCAAATAAAAAAATTATCGACCATTCCTAGGACACGCCTGCATGTATCAGAAGTTTCCCGAATGTTATCGATAGTTCTAACCCGCCGCATTTGCTTTGCGGCTATGGAGTTGGGCTGCTATGCACGAGGTCACGGGTTCGAATCCCGGCCACAGCAACCGCATTTCGATGGGGACGAAATGCGAAAACAACCGTGTACTTAGATTTAGAAGCACATTACAGAACCTCAGGTGGTACAAATTATTCCGAAGCCGTCCACTACGGCGTGCCTCATAATCAGATCTGGGTTTTGGCACCTAATACTCCATAATTTGGTCGATAGTTCTATCCGTTGTCTGTCGTCATCAAACCTTGTGTAATCTGATTGCATGCGCGACGCGAATTGTGAAATGCTTTGTGGAAGCCACGCGGGCACCAGCGATTACACACTGGAACCTTCGACGCGGCATGTGTAAAAGCCGACTCACTTGATACGCTGATGCGATTTTTGACGATCGCCGACTGTGATCGCCTCTATCGTTATGATTTGAATGTCACTTGTTTTTAGGGGCACAGGTATGCCAATAAAGAGTTAATTAGTTTTATGATGCACAGCTTTTGCTACTGTGTTCATCACCGCCAACACTACACGATAATACCGTCTTTCTTGCAGCAAATATATAATTGTTTTTGCTGCAGTACCCCCGACTATAATGTCATCAGGTGAAATGCAGATAACAAGTAAACAGAGAAAACTCAAGTGAAATCAATGAAATAAATAAAGAACATGGACAAAATAGTCTTTTGCGCACTGTGCACTACCGCGGCCTACGTTTCGGGACTGACTAGATTCTAAATTTCTTTGTATTAAAGCAGCCAAGAACCTTGGTCCTGCCATTATCACACACACACGCACAAACATATATGCATATTATATATATATATATATATATATATATATACAGCTGTGTCCTGAGATGCTCATGTTATGCGTAAAGTGCATAACTGATGTTGCTTTCACAGTAATGTGGCAGCGTGGCATACAGTTCATGCCATATCGATTACAACCCTTTCCGTCAGTAAGAACCCGAAAGCATCCAGTCAGACGTCATCCAAAGCCTGCCCCTCTCGGTTTCTAAGTAAAGGCGAGCTTTGCGTCTTGTTTACGCCCATGCGCTATTCCCCGTACTTGGTTTTAATGCTGTTTTTTTTGCCGTAGTGTCTTCTCTACCATAAAGAGGGACTTTTTCGCTCAGCTTTTTTTTTTTTTTTTTTTTTTTTGGTGGAAAACCCATAAGCTGGCTTTGGAGAGAGAAATGGGGACAAACGAAATCGCACTCTCGCAACGATTGCTTTCTATGAAAGCAAACGAAAATCTTATCTCCAGAAACGAATGATACAATTACTTTTTTTCAAGAATGGTGCTTCCGGGTCGGATGAATTGTGATCTTTGCTTAGTTCTTCCTTCTCGATGGCTATATTTCAGTAGCAGCCATTTAGTCTGGACAACGTTGCCGACGTCATTCGTGACCTTGGGCGAATTCTTATGGTTCCATTCAGGAATCCACAGCAGGAGTTTTTTTTTTTTAATGACTTCGTGAGAAATAGCGTTCTTTTGCATTACGCTCTGTATAGTTTAGCTACTGAACATATCAGTTCTCCAATTTTATTCTCCAGCATCCCTCTTCTCCAGCATCCCTCGTTCTCCAGCATCCCTCGTTCTCCAGCATCCCTCTTGAGAAGTCTCAAGAGGGATGCTAAGCCCTTTTAGCGAAGTGGTTCCCCTTTTCAGGCTGCACTAAGAGACGCTGTTAGATTTTCTGGAGGAAGATCTGTCGGTGCTTAGTAAAATGAAATACAAAATACATGATCTGTTCCGTAAACCAATAAATGACGTTGTTTATATAATTACCAGCTTTATTTTTCACACATTTTAAACAATATTTCGGAGCCGATTGCATATTGTGTTTTCTGTGGATGTACGCAACAGAAGTTGACAGCACCCAGAAGACAGAAACCGACTCGACAAGCATGGCAGTGCCGAAAAATGGCCTGCGTCATCGTATGCACATATTGTCGAGGATTCGCTAAGCGTGCTGCTCATACTCTGACACGCACTACTTGTGCTTACGAGGCGCCACTTGCCGATAGAGAAGTCGCATCCGGTCTGTAACAGACGTTGTCCGTGAGCTTTGAAACAACTAACACGCTACGTCGGCTCAAGATGCAATGCATGTACGCGCTACACTGAGTACAGTGCTGGACTGCCTTTCGTTGAAGAATATTGCACAGGCTATCTTCATTACGTGCACATAGATACAAAAACAGCCTCATTGATTGTCACCGCAGAAGATGTTGCACCTCCTTCGAGAAACTGCCTGCACGAGAGAGAGAGAAAATGATTTAATGAAAGGCAGGGAGGTTAACCAGGACTGAGCCCGGTTGGCTACCCTACACTGGGGGAAGGAAAAAGGGGAGAGAGAGATTAAGAGAAGAATAGAAAGTCCACTGTTGATATCGCCGACGTAGCAACAGATCTCTGTTCTATCACTGATGATCAATCAGTCCGGGTCATAGACAGTCACTCAGTCCTGTAGTTTTTGCTGCAGTACCCCCTACTATAATGTCATCAGGTGAAATGGAGATTAACAAGTTAACAGAAAAAACTCAAGTGAAATCAATGAAATAAATAAAGAACATGGACAAAATAGTCGTTTGCGCACCGTTCACTACCGCGGCCTACCCCGATGGTGTACTATCTCGCTTCCTTCATCTCGTATCTTTTCTTTTCTCTTTTTCCCAGTCCAGGGTAGTAAACCGGACATTGCCATCTTGCTATCCTTCCCAGCCTTTCCCTTTATCACTATATCTCGGTCAGCAAAAGCCACCCCAGAGTATGCTCTGCAATGTGAGTGTCTTTTGAGCTTGTGACTGAATGCAAGGGCCGAAGAGACCAAGGTGGTGCTGAGGTTTTATGTGGTCAGCTGCACCAAAGGCAACCATCAGTAGTTCCAGGCTGAGCGAACTCAAGACACGCGGCCAGAACATATGCATCGGGATTTCTGGGTACGTGGCTTCGACCCCCATAACTTAAGAATCCACGGAAATGCTACTCAATCACCTGAAACTGGCAGATTTGAGTAACCAACTAGCAACATATAGACACGGTGTGCATTGTTTCGACCTTCTCTCCTTCATAATTATATCCTTCAACGTGCTCCATTTCTTCTATATGGATTGGATGGAGCCACTGATCGCGAACGCAATAACACTCCATTTAAGCACAGGGACCGCCAACTAGGCCTCTTTCTACAAAGTCAGATTCGCCCTTTCCTTTTTTTTTTTTTTTTTATTGAGGTGAATGGATTAGATGTTGGCACCAACATGTGGTGCTGCCTAATATATGTGACAAGGGTGACATGGAAATGCATTATATATTCACAAATAGTACATAATATTTGTCGGCGGTTTTGGTCACACAATTTACGTACACGGATGCTGCGAAGCCAACATCGTGTTGCGACCTATTTGGGCTAGTAAGTAGCGCGCCCAGACGGTGAAGCAGTCTTTGAGGATTGATTAATGTGGTTTCTCGCTATGCCAAACTGCGGGTTGCTCAACAAATACTACTGACAAGCATTTGTTCAATAAGCCGGTGCATATTCAACCGAAAATAGGTCAGAGGTGTTCATAGCGCCATACCTGAACACAAACTTAGAGAAGATGCTCGTCTCCTACTCGCCTCCCCCTCCAATGATATTCTCTCTCTCATTCTCTCTCTCTCTCTCTCTCTTAGCGTGTCTAGTGTTCACAGCGCACCGTCATTTTAGCTTCCGTCTGTAGAATTTCTGCTTCATCACATAAGGTAAAAGCTACTTCTGGCCAGATACTGCATGAGAGATTAAAACGTCATAGCAAACGCATCAACGGAACTGGGGCAAGGCTCGCCAGAGTTGCGTATGACAGGCAGCATGAGAAACTTTTGTCCTGCGCTCGTTTGAGTCGTACTCAACACATTACTAAAGTAAATCCCCAATATTTCCTTACCTCGAAATCATTTCGCATACTGCGCGAATGGGCAGTTTGACCGCGGCGCTGCGAATCATACTTACGTTATATAACGACGGTTGTAGCGCCAGGTGAAACTCAAAAAAGGACAAAGCGCAATACAAGGCGCCTTATATTGCGTTTCATCATTTTAATTTTTTTTCCGTCACCTAATATATTCTTCCCCTTTCCCAGTGCAGCGTTTCCAACTGGGCTCAGTCCTAACACCATTGCGTTTCATTTATAATTTTCTCGCTCTCTCTCTTTAAACCTCCCTTTACTCGTCCTGTTCACACTGCGCTGGAAACACCTAACAGCCATGTGCGAACACGTCTACATCTCTACCATTCTTCATTAAATTGACTATGAAGGTGATAAAACTGTCCATGTTCCTTTCACTTCGTGTTTACGCTGCAGGGAGCAACCACTTCCGCAGGTAGGTAATGAACAGCCTAAGGTGCTATGTAAATCGTTCATTCAGGGCCGTGATTCAGCGCCATGTTGAAATTTCCGAGCCTGCATGATATCCCTTTTCTTTTCAACCCCACAACCTTTTATGTCGCCATTCAGGTTCGCAATGCCTATAATTCTATGACCGGTTTCCCCACCTTTCCTGCTAATAAACCTTCACACTACCTGTTTCTCTACAACCTCAGTCTGGAGCTTTCGCGATAAAATGAAGGATGAATAACACTCGATTACTTTGTAAACATCCTTCTACTGAATAGCGCAGCCATTAACGTCCCACGCTAGTACTATAGGTGCTTTCATTCGAGCGTGTGCGCACCGCATAACAAAATGCTTAATGTCAGTGCTCGCACAGTGCAAGCAGGCATTCACCGTCCTCTGCTGTCGTTGCTTTTCCGCTGCTATTTTCTTTTCTTTTTCACCTAGCACGATAGGTGCTACGGTTCCGGAACGCTTAAACAAAGCAGAGAGTGGGGACAATTAGCCGACCACACCATTTCCATGTTTCGGCAAAAGTTACCGCGCTGCCTCTGCCCCTCTCGCTCTCTCTCTCTTGTCACCATTCAGCAGCTTATTACTTCGCTCGCTTTTCACTAACACTGGCAGTGAGGTGAAATGACTTTTACACAGAGAGAGAGGAAAATAAAACGTCGATGACGATATTTGTATGTCTCTGTTTAGAACGCACGCAGTGAACATCGATATACCGTGGTGACTCTTCGTATATGACGATGACGTTCTGCGGCCGTTGACTATGTCGCGATTTCGTTTCCCAGTTGCGGCGACCGCGAATGCAGAGACATTCGTATCTTTAGGTGCGCGTTCAGTAACCCTTATGTGTTAAAGTATTACATTACCCTCAATTTGCAATACAGTAGAATACAATACAATACAACATCCTTGTATTTCCATCAAAAATATGAAGGAGGCTGTGGGTAAAATCCTCCCCTAAGAAAAGCTTTACAGGAGCCCACAGCCCTCCTAGTACAATGCAATCGGCGCTATAGCAGCCAACACTATACTATACTATACAATACTGAACTTCTCTTCTAGCCTGTTTGTTCCTCTGGAAATGGAAAAGAAATCCGGCAATAAGGAAGCGGAGTAACCACAGAGACAACAGTCGGAAATGAATTAAATGTCCTCACAGCGCACTCAATAATGCACGCCCCGTCGTGCATACAACCTGCATACAATGCATACAGCCTCGGAAGTTGTAAACGAGCTCTCAGTTGGAAGCATTTGGCGTGCCCAGCAAAAGAGCTGCTTTTATCTGTGAATAAGTAAAACGCTGCTGTGTGGTTGACAGCGTAGAAAGAACGCGATGGGATCGAACAAGCAATGCATAAACATTAAAAATATATGACCAAGAAGGCCAACAACAGACTAATTGGAAAAGCGATGAAGTACACGCAGATTAAGGCTCTAGAGTATAAACGAACTGCAACTGCTAATCTGTATGAACGGAATCCAGTGGGCAGGTACTGTGCCTTTGAAAGCCAGCATGGTTTCTGTATCACTGAAGCGATCCCATCCAACGGTTGTATCACTGCGAAGCTGTTTTATTTATATTTGTTCTTTTAAATGAGTGTTCGCGTTGCAGTCTAGCGTCAATACCTTGAGAAAGAAAGGAAGAAAAGCCTATATGGGGGTGGGGGGGGGGGGGGGGGGGGGGTGCTGTAATGCAGTGATGTGGGCTTGTTGGTATGACATCGTGACACACACAGGCGCCTGTGTGTGTAACGTCTTCCTTCCTCCTTGTCTTTTCACGCGCTATAAGCCTCACTCTATATGGGGGGGGGGGGACATTTTTAAGTTTTCCGGAATTTTTAGAAAATTGCCTGTTGCAGATAACACAATTCTAGCCCTCGAGCTGGATTATACAGGAAGGCAGACATTACATAACGAAAAATCGAAACACATAATCAACTAATTCCAATTTACTAATTAACTTTTTAACTTAATACTTTATCGCAGATATGAAAATTGACGAATTCTAGCAGGGGAGATTGCAAGGCGTATCCACTTGGAATGAATTTATAAATACACCAGTTTGGAGATATGCGCCATGAAACTCGCCGGTAAAATGCACTGTTGTTCCACTTACTTTTTTCGGGAGAGCAATTATATGGACACTCCAAGCACATTTTTTTTTTTTTTTTTGTCGTCGCCATCGTCCTTGCCGGGAGGCTCCATATAAAGTCCAACGGCGATAAAATCGGCGCCGCGCGCCCTGCGCTGTGTGTGTGAGTGAAAGCGTGCGAAGGCGGCCAGAAGCGCGCGGTCTTCGTTCACGCGCGAGGCACGGGGAAGAGGCGACGGAGACGAGGTTGGGGGGGGGAGGGGGGGGAGGGGGTGCGTTGCTCACAGCGCGGCCGCGTGGGCGCCATACCTTGAAAGCGATCTGCGATGTGGGCGAAGTGAGCGCCTGCGCGGGCCTCATCTTCAAAGCGATCTGCAATGGGGACAAAGTGCATTCGCCGAGTGCCAGTAGCTTCGTATGCGCTGTGCTTTTGACGTTTAGTTCGCGTTGAAGCGAGAGCCAGCACGAAGGTCAATTTGCTTGCTGCCGCTGGCGCGCTTTCTCACTTCAGCGTTTTCACGAGTTTCCGTGGTCATCGAGCGAGATGCGTTCATGTTTACCCGTGCGCGCGTGACACCATGCTTGTTTATTTAGTCAGTAAGCGAATATTTACAACTTTATGGGGCCGCGAAAACTGCTCCTCTTACGTCGTGTATCTCTCTACTAATTTGCTATCGCAATCGATGCTTCGCCTTTGGGGCGAAACTGCGACTGTTTTGATAAACGTTATTTTATGCATTGAAGCACAAAAGTCACTGGAACGCCCATGTTTTTCGCCCCACAATTTGGGAAATATTATCGCAAAACTGGTGTCATCGTGGCGATTCATTTCAAGTAGACACGTCTTGCAAGCTCAGCGGCTACAATTCGTAAATTGCCATACGTGCCGTAAAGTAATTAAGAAGCTAAGTAGCGAATTTTATTGCGATAGCAATTATATGGACACTCCATGAGGATTTCTGCCATCATCATCGCCGTCGCCATGAGGTTCCATATAAAGTCTATGGGCGATAAAATCGTCGCCACGCGCCATATGCTGTATGTGCGAGGGACACACATACAGCGTGTGAAGGACGCCCGTTTTCACGGAGGGCGAGCGCATGGCGGAGAGCACACGCGACGTCTCCATCGCGCGAAAGGCCGTGGGGGGATGGAAGCGAGGGAGGGGGGGTGTCATTGTGCGCTGGAACCCACTGCGCATTTAGCGACCGGTAGCAAGGGGATCTGGCGATTCAATATCGCTCGCGAAAGTAGGAAGTGGGGAGGCAGCGCGGGAGATAGGGGGTGTGGCTTCTGCTCTGCCGGCAACTGCGCACTTGTACTTTGCACGGCTGCCAGTGGTCGCGTGTAGCGTATCTTGAAAGCGATCTCCACACGGCGTTTACCTTTGTAGGTGCTATGCTTCGCGACTCAGTTTCCGTTGAACCGATAGACCGCACGAGCCTTCGCGCTTGCTCACGCCAGCGTTTTGACACCAGTTGTCCGCGGTCATCGAGTGTTATCTCTTCACGTTTGGTTGTGCGCGCTCAAACCACTGCTTATTAATTCAGTTATAAGCGAATGTGTCCAAGTTTATACAGCTATAAAATACTAATTTGCTGTCGCAATTGATGCTTCGCCTTTCGGGCGAAACTGACGTTTTGTTAATTAGTTGAGTATGTGTTCAGATTTCTCGTGCTAGTAAAGTCCGCCTCTTTGAATAATCCAGCTCAAGGACAATAATTATGCTATCTGCCAAAGGCGATTTTTGAAAATTACGGAAAACTTTAAAAAGATCGCCCCGTATACTGCAGAAATATTGCACATGGCCCACAACTAAATGAGATTGTGTTGGCTTCTATCGAGCACAAATTGTAGACGTCGACATAATATTTTCAGCATTTACAGAAAGCTTCACGTCCCTTAAAACGCATTTGTGCGCGCGTGTCTGTAATTTGCGGTAAGTGACGCGTGTTGGACTCCAGGCGCGAGTACAATGCTTAGAAGCTCTCTCTCTATCTAGAGTCCACGTGGGAGAGCAAATGACAGAGTCCGGAATGAAAATGGGAGATGCTGGCTTGGCGACTCGCCTAGCGTGCCACTTCAGGTGATTTCGATAAAAGGAAGAGCTAAATGTGGCGAAGGGTTCTAGTACTTCGATTTCCGTTACACTGTGCTCCATTCTTGACGAAGCCCAAGGGCGGACACAGCATTTAGATATATAGTCACGGACACCCGAGGTATCAGCACGCCGATTTTTACGATCTGGCGTACGTGACATGAAGCGAGAGAAGATCCTGAAACTCCACTTGATTTAATGCAAGGTGTCTGGAAAGCCAGTGCCTGTGTTACATGTTTTACAACATCGACAATTTATCGTTCCGTTTTTGAAGCTAATTTCATCATCTTGCTATGCCCACGATAGCAGATAACAGCCCAGTGCGACGCCAGCTCAGCAGCAAACAGCTGGCCCCCCATATGGATACAAAATTTTGGCACTCCGTAGTGCAAGTGGCACAGTGGTGCCAGGGCGTTCATGAGCTTAATGTATGTGTGTAGGCCTATGAACTGTCAGGCATTGTTATTCTCAGCTCATTAATAGGACACTGATGGTACCGAAGCAGTCGGCCCTTCTATTATTTGGAGGAGATCGCGGGAGCTGTGCACAAAGTTTTATCTAAAGCTCCCAGCAAGTCCATACAACAGAGTGCCCGTGAGTGCTTTAACATGACACGAAGGTCATTTCTTTCTCAGGGACCTGAGCATATAGAAATAGAAGGGACATTACTACAGGTGTCTGTTGGAGAAGAACCAAATTTCGTGCAATATGAGAAACCTCCGCACATTGCGTGACCAGACCACAACCTATTTCAAGCGAAGCTTCTTATAACTCACAGATTTCAGTGGCGTCTATGTACGCACAAAATTATCATCGTCAGAATTGGCTCCAGCGTCGTCGGATGGATCGATGGATAAAACTTTATTTCATCTATTTAAATGTGGTTGGGCCATTGGACATATTTAAATATGTCCGGGAGCCCCCTGGCCGACATCTCTAGGCAGGCCCGGTCCTCCAGCCAGAGCTGGTCATCCGAGCAAGTGGCCCGAAGAGCGGCCTCCCACGTGGAAAAGGAAGGGTTGGGAATAGGTTGTACCACCATGGGCTTGGGGCAGCTCCACAAACAGTGGAAAAGATCTGCCCGGGGCGCTTGACAGCTGGTACACTGTGGATTATGTCGTCTTCTTCCGCAGTTGGTTCGTTGGCGCCCCTCGGTTTGCGCTCGTGCTAGTGCGCGGCACGCGCCCGTGCCACTGCTCCCGCGTTCGTCGTCGTCTGCTTCCACAGCTGGCTGCATTTCCTCTAATAATTCCAGCATAAAATTTCACTTATCTTCTGTCGTCGTAATGGGAAGGCCGCGTTTACGGGGGTATGAGCCATTGCTTAAGGCTACGGTATGAGCCATTCATTCTCTTACGTAAAAGATTTGATTTTGAAGTAATTTTATGGAAATCCACCCAGAATGAATGCACTCGTTAAAGGGCCCGTCATCGACGTGCTGATTCTAGCGTGAGGGCTTCCGAAGCCCAGGCGAAACATTGTGGGGGCCCAAGTTGAGGGAGCGCGATGTTGAGGCCAAACGTCAGCGTCGTCTAGCCCTCCAGGAACCCGACAATGGTGGTGCACGCCTCGGCAACGCTAGTGCCAACTTCCCCGGTGCGATGGCCAGGTTTCAACGTGAGTTTCTCAACCGCAACTTCGGAGCCATCTGCAGTGCGTGTGACCGGTTGTGGTTCGAGCACAACGTGTAACTCGTGAGTGCCATTCTTTCGGAGGAACACCGAAAAAACACGCGACAAGCTTCGCTTAGCCCCACTTCCTCGACAGGGGGAGGGGCTACTAATTTTTTTCCTGCTGCTCATGCGGCCTGCTTTGCCCATATGATTAGCGTCACACAGCTCCCATTCGGCGGTATGCGATTTCTCTAGCTGTCGGGATGGACGAACCAAGTTATGCACGAGTATAGCGCCACCAAGTACTGCACTGTGAAAAGACTGGAGGCACAATTCCAAGATGTATTCGCAACGTTCTAATCAAGACTTCGCGCGAATGAGCACTTCAGTGACTGAATTGTTGGGAGAATTCGCGGACAATGTTGAGACACATAGGGAATATTTTAGCCAAGTGTAAAATATTCATAATGTATGTCTTACAAACTAGAATTTGTTTGAGTAAAGTCGGCCAAGAATTTTGCAAATCGCTAGAAACTTACAATACAGACATTCCGAACAACCTGTAATTGCAACATGATTTCACGTATATCGGCGAAATAAAACGGGTATATAAATGCTGTCTTTATTTTGTAGTGGCTCAGTGAACTTATACATGTTTAAAGTAATAGCACTTTTTGCTGTTGGCAGTGGTGCACTTTTTGATTGTGCTGTCTTCGTGTGCCATTTTAAAGCGAAGCGTTCTTGCCTTTGATAAACAAAGCCATTGAGAACCCCTCGGTTATTCCTACTCAAATAATAAATACGGACATGAATCATGTGCACATGATGCCGGTGGTGATATATAAGCACACAAACCCCTTATTTGAGTAAGGCATGGTACCCACCGACTTTTCTGATTTACTTGATTCGAGTTTCTTGGATGTGAACACTGAGTAAGCGCACCTGAGGATGTGTGCATTCTTCGTCATTCCTCCAGATGGGTATGCACCACTGTTCGAAACAAAAAGGTGTAAGGTCCCTCAAATCAATTTAGATAAGAGTCGTGATGCGCATGCAACTGTGCATACACCTTTCCTAATCATTTTTACATCAACAAACATCATACATCGCCTTCGTTCTCGGGACATAGGTGCTTCCCCCTGTGTATCCATCGTATAAGCTGTTTGCATTTTTGCACTGCTTGTAAACGGCGTTGTACATAAATACCCTATTGTCTAATATTATCGTTGTCTTTTTTATGGTGCATAAACATAAACCTTGCATGAGAATGCAAGGTCTATGGTATACCATAACAACAACGGCGCGCTTGGGTAGGTTACTTTCGAAAACCTCCTTCAGATGGCGCTCGCCTCCTCGGCAGCGTAAAACGGTAGCGGCGCGCAAAGGCGAAGGTGGAGAAAAAGAAAGCTGCAGTTGCCGGGAAGCCTGACAAGCATTCAGGGATCTTTGAATGCTACCGCGTTCCACTCTTAAAGGCGAAGATTAAGCGCCCTGCAAATTTTTCTTTCAAAGAAGGTCGCGTGTGCATAATACATGGTCGGATCGTGTGTTACCCCTAGAGAATGGCCTCCGAAGTGTTTTCTCTGAATGAAGATGGGTTGCGATTGCAGCAAAACCAGCACGTTCCGAACGTATTGTCCGGGCTGCGACGTCCTGTGCAGCAGCACATATTCCACTGGATACAATTTCAGCATCTAGTTAAACTACAAGTCTACAGCAATAGACGAACACGGCCTTATGTTAGTACAAATGCGTGCTCGGATACAGTCACAGACATTAGGCGGTGTAAGCGCCATCGGTTGCTAGTAAATCAACAAACAGAGCACAAAATGAGAATACACTTACAGTGATCATTGATTTAAAGGGGATAGTCGGACCGCATGGCGGTAGGTGGTTTTTTTTTCGCTACCGGTAAGCGCTGATTCATTGTTGGGGTGCCAAATTTCAGTACAATGTGTCACAAAGGCCCACGCTTCAATTGTATAACCCAATGCATCAACTCAGCGTCCCCAGTGCCCACCAGTGGCACAAAACGCGCCGGCAGCCATGCGCTCCACGTATTGCGTTTCAGTTGCTGAGCCCATTATATAGCAATGTAGACAACGGTGAAGTGCCACAGCCAGTTTATAAGACAGCAACGTTTCAACACGAATAACAGAACATAATGCCAGGAAATGTTCAGCTACTCTCGCACTGCGTCGGATTCCATGGCGGACTGAGGCGACAAATGAGAAGGCCTCTTCAATTAAAACTGGGGAGGTTTGCCTCAAACGCTCCGAGCCTACTACTTCAGATGAGTACGATAAATTAAATGATATGTAGAGGAGGAGGAGGAAAGTACTTTATTTTAGGCCAGCACTAAGGCCCAGTAAGGAAGAGCGCTCGCTCCGCTAAGGCCCGCTGATGATCCGCCGAATCGAGTGAAGCCAAGCACTCCAGAAAGAGGGGGAGGGTAGGGAAATAAGGAGAGGTAATGGCAGTGTTATACGAGTACAGAATGTGTTCTGTATCTGCCCTTATCTCCGGACAGTTGGGGCAGTGAGCTGTACTACGCCATCCGAAGTGGCAGGGCATGAGTGGGGTGAGGAGGATGTTAGTCGGAACTTTGCGAAGGAGATGTGCTTGTTCCGTGTTTATAGAAGGGTGAGGGGGGGGGGGGGGGGTAACATACTGCGGTTTTCCCTGATGTTCTTGTAGTGTTCAGCTATTTGCTTTTTGTACGCGGCCGCGTCTTCCACTGTTGTTGGGTTTGGCCAGGGAATCGAGGGCACCCGGAGGTTAATTTCGCAGGCACATTGATGTACCAAGTCATTTCCCTCGATCCCAGCATGACCAGGTACCCCACGCAGAGTGATTGTAATGTTCGGGATGTGGTTACAGGATTCTATTAGAATGTCATGTAGGCTGGTTTCCAGAAGTCGGCGTTGTATGTTGCGAATGGCTTTGCTAGAGTCGGTATAAATGTTCATGTTATTGGACTAGTGCTTAGTGAGTAGAGAGGCTTGTATGGCATATATTATCACGTGAGTTTCTAGAGTGTATGTTTGCAGGGTTGGAAAACGGCCCAGCTGTTTTGGTGATCAATGCTGTCTGTCTGGGTGTATATGAAGCATACGCGCCCATGTTAGAGCGTGTGGCGTCCGTGTATATCGTAATGCAATTTCTGTCTCTGTGTAGAGGATCACCACACACGCACAGCATACAAATTCGGAGAGATGCAGAAATAACTAGGGCATTTCGTTGGGACCAGTGCTTTCGTTGGGAAATTAAAATGGCCTTCGTAGCGCGGAGTATCCCGGCGGCACTGATGCATGCTGCTGCGGCTCAAAGAGGGATATGTAACGTATGTTTAGTGCAGTTTTCGGAATGCGAAGAGACTGCAATGTCCTGCCATGCATTTCACGCTGGGTATGTTAGGCTTAGGTACAGGAGTACGTTTATCTAGGTCAATTACTCACAGGGGACCTTGATCATGAGAAGAAAATTTAGAGAAGAATAAGAATGGGTTGTAGTGCATGCGGCAGGGTTTACCAAATCCTGATTGAGGGCTTACCACTGTCGTTGCAAAGAAAAGTGCGCAATGGTTGCATTCTACCGGTACTAACATATGGGGTAGAAACTTGGAGCTTAACAAAGAAGTTAGAGAACAAGTTAAGAACCGCACAAAGAGCGATGGAACGAAAACTTTTAAGGGTAGCTTTAAGAGACAGGAAGAGAGCGGTGTATTTCAGAGAGCAAACGAAGATAGCCGGTATTCTCGTTGAGTACATTAAGAGAAAAAAAATGGACCTGGGTAGGCCATGTAATGAATCGGGTAGATAACCGGTGGACCATTAGAGTCACACAATGGGTACCCAAGGGAAGAAAAACGCAATTGAGGACGGCAGAAAATTGGGTGGGGTGATGACATTAGGCAATTTGCAGGCGCAAGTTGTTATCAGCTAGCGCAAGGCAGTGGTAATTGGGGCTCGCAGGGAGAAGCCTTCGTCCTGCAGTGGACCTAAACAAAGTGATGATGATGATGATGATAATGATGATGATGATGATATTAGATTTGTAGCCTTCACATGGATACGGCGTAGAAGATGAGAGACACCGATTATAAGGAAACGCCGGTAGGGGCATAATAAATGTACTGCCTGCTAGAGCTCCCAAGCCTAAAGTTACATGTACACGTCGTTTGTCAACGAAACTATGCCATCTGGATACGCCGCAGCAAGTGGGTACTGCTTTAATCAAATTTGCGGCTTTCAGGCAATCCTTCCTTTTTAAGAAAAGAACAAGTACGATGCCCGTTTCTGGTGGTGAAGTTATATGAGGGGCTGCGCGGCTGCTCCTTATTTGTATGAGCTCCTCAGCAGGCATCCAGTGCTGCCGGACCCCAATGTGGAAAGCGAACAGGAGTGAGTTTAAATTTAACCTGGCCTCATTCGTTCTGGCGCTTGGTTATTATGCCATCTCATCGCCAACGAGTAACGTAATAGTAGAGTAAAGCGAATGCGAATTGCAAGCAATACATTCGCAGGAGGCAGCGGCGGGTTCTCATTATATGGTTGGAGTCACTCGATCTTCTAAAGTCTTCCAGTGCTGGTGTGATTTAAGATGCATTCTTTGTTATATAAGTGAGTGTGGTGAGCACCCCTCCATGGAATAAGATTATTAGGAGGTTAACTTGAGGCTCATTCGAAATGCAGTATAATTCTTCTATCGATATACTATTTATCACTACTGAACAGATGCTATCCAAATCTCACAATGTTACGAATAGTTGAAGCGGGAAATTCAACAGTTCTTTTTTTTTCATTTTTGCGTCGTTTCTGGCTTTCCAAGTGCAACTTAAGATAACTTTTCAGTTTAGTGTCCCATTAAGGCTCGTAGTTGCTGGTAACGCTCCATAACATCCTGAAATAATCTGAAACACCAAGCTAAGCTTTTATAACATATGTTTCCATCCTTTGTGTAGGCTTGGGTACGTGTGTGTTTAAAACCTACACAGAGGATGAAAACATATTATATGTTATAAAAGCTTAACTTGGTGTTCCAGATTATTTCAGGACATAGATACACTTAGCCGTATTCACCAAACACGATACGCTGACGAATGCCCGTGGTGCGGGGACACGCCAACGTTACCGCACATCACGTGAATATGCCCAAACAGACCGACACATATAATTCCACACAACTAAAAACACAAGATTTTAACAGGGAGTGGGAGGAACGGCTTGCGGACGAGGATCAGGACAGCCAACTGGCTCTCCTGGACCAAGCCCAGCTAGCAGCTCGCGCCAGTGGAGCCCTGGACTAGGGGCCCCACCCACGGGACCTCAAATTCTGTTTTATTTATTAAAGTTTATCTCTCTCCCTCTTTTGTGCATTTGACGTCTTCTAACAGGTCAATAGCAAAATTCTTACAGCCGTCTAATACTTGCCTTCAGTGGAGAATCACGTTTCTATGCCTGTTCCTACATCACTGGTCCTCGGGTAGGTTCAAAATGCCACATTTGACTGAGAGTGGACACTGCGACCTTCTATTAAATTTTTTTCAAAGACTTCAGTCCCATCTCTGCATGCACACGCTGTGTACGAATAGTCGCCACGGGCAAACTTGCTCTTACATTTGCTTCTTTCCACACACCAAAAAAGAGAGAAACATTCTAGTTTACCCGACGCATCATATACGGGTGCTCAGAAGAGGTTGCGGTGTTCGAAAATGACTGATTGAATTCCTTCTCGCATGTTCATGACCTTTACATTACTAAGTGCTGAATTCTATCTCACTGAATCCCTCCGGATCACTTCGTTCCGTACATTTTACCCCTGCATTTCGCAACGTGTCCGCAGGCCAAGTTGCCGAGGTTCGCAGCCGCGGGCCCTCACGCTTGTAGATGAGACCCGCATTAATCAAGCGGGCGCGCTGACCAGCATCGCACCTCGGCAGCAGCAGTGGCCACAGCCTGAAACCTATTTCTCAACGACATCGCATTGCGTCGATAATCTCAACTGCCGCCCGCTATTGCCAAATGGCATCGTTATAGCCTTACTAGGATGCAAAGTGCTCAAATTCCGACATCACAGATCAGTGTTGCGCATGATTAAATACGGGCCACGTCAAGTGCATCGCCACAACGGGTTGCTGCATCCGTCTTCCTTGATGCTTCTTGTGAAGGTGTCCGGCTGCAGCAGGCACCTCAATTAATTCTACGCATTAAGATGCTCCACGTGGTCTGTCGCAATGTTAAATTTCGTGCCCACGCAGTAAGCCGATAAATCTGCACACTGCTCGCGTCAGACCGCCGAGCTCTGTCATTGATAACTTCTTTAATGACCAAGTACTTTTACGGTAATCATTCCCTCCAGCTAGTGGCGTGTTTGAATTTGAACTGAGCGTCCTTGAACTCACATTGCCTAAGTATGAAAGTCTGCGGCTCAAACTTGCAATTATTCGTGGATGAAGGAGCAGGCTGCCTCTTTATAGGGTCTGTAGACTGCTAACCAGAACTCGGAAATGGCTGGAGATTCCATGCGAAGATTCGACGTCGGCTCTATCAGATCGGGAGCTGTTTGCAGATAAACTACAGAACTAAGAAGACGCAGTACGGAACAATCGCTGAGTACTCGTACGGCGTAAAGGGGGCAATGAGCGATAAGTACTTTTTTATTTATAAGCAAAAAAAAAGAGAAGGAAAAAAAACGCAGCAATCAGTTAAGCAAAATTGGGTGTTACTGAAGCAAAGCTGCATAGTGTGACCACAATGTCTAGCGCCATCAAAGCAGCTGCCGTTAAGCAGACTACTTATGCTTAGCCGTTGTCATTACATTTTAGCAATATCCACTCTTATGGCACGGAATTCAAGAAGTGACATCATCAGCTCATTGCTTTATGCGTAAAGTCAGTATTCGAATAAGGGCGTCAGTTGCATACTTCTCATTGACTCATGTATTTCTCGTAGGTTATGTCATAGATCTACGATGGTATCGAAACACGTTCACAAGAATATCTTTCAAAATAGCGTTGTACTGAGATGCCGTAGCAAGCGTAGTTGAACGTTTGCCACATGATGCCTTTTTTTTATATAAGTTGAGCAATAAGCTGACGATCTCCAGCTAAATCGCCTCGGCGTAGTATAGGCTCGTTGTTTTCAATTATAAATATTAAATTCATGCAGCCACTAATTATAAATCAGGTTGCCGGTTGCTTGTTGTCTAGAGCTCAGACTCACACTCCAATTAAGGCCAGATTACTTTTCAAATAGGAAGGCGTGGGTTTTCAAACCTCAGCGAACAAGAAAGGAACCTTTCATTGCAAAGCATAAAAAATGAATGTGAGCTCGCGCTTTTAAACTAATGGTGCCAAGTAGTGCACTTCAACCAACCGAACATTAGAATACATTTCTTCCAGCGTTCTAAAAAAATGTGTCACCGCAATTTTGAACGCCTTTATTTGTATAGGGATTTGGATAAGCGTTGAAAGAAAAAATAGAAAGCAATGTTCTTGTTCCTCTAAACACGAAAGCGCTCAAGTCGCTCATGCTGCCGGGATGGAGCTAGCTTAGGCCCCGTAAATATTTAAGCAGGCGTCCGCTGGGAGCCTATACTCTAAATTCAATTAGGGCCGAGAGAGGCGCGCGACCATAAAGGCACTTGTCAAGCTCCCTCCACGGTAGCGTCGCCTCTACGTTCACTCCTTTCAATCTTAGATCGATCCATGGTCGTGCTGGGTATGTGCAGCGCTGAGGCAACATAAGGACCACAGGTGGGCTGGTGTAATCTTCGAAGGAAACGTATGGAAAGGAGGTCGTTAATTTTTCGGATTTACTCCAGTTCAACAGCCTCTAAGATTGCTGTGCGAAGGAAAACGAAGATAAAGGTAACGTAGGTGCTTCTTCTCGAGGGAAATTAGGAAAGCATAACGCAAAGCGTATTAGGTGCTCGTATTAAGGTGTTCAGTGCAGTAAGGAAGACGTGTGGCGCGCTTTGGCCACACATGACTCTTTCGCCCAAACAATTTGTTCATCATTATCATTATCGTCATCATCATAAGGTCAACCATAACGTTCCCATAAGGTCTACGGAAATGTTTGCGCATCTCCGTAAAGATGTATAAGCATACTAAGGGGTGTCTGATAACGTCTAAACACAATCGCTGTAACTGTGCTGTGAATTGAGAGAACGACAAAGCTTTTTTCATGCTTTACTGTTTGTTCTTTCTTTCCTTTTATTTTTATTTTTAATATACTGCGGCAGTGGTGATAGCCATAACATGTTTGTGAAATTAAAAGCACTGGTGCTTGAATCGACATCAATCTATAAACGGTGCTCTCACCAATGCTTATGCAAAAGGAAAAAAAAACCTAAAAGTTAGCGTAGATACCACGTGGCTGTATTTGACGAAGTAGCTGCTGTCTGTGTCTTTATTAATTTCTAGTTCACCCCCTACTGCCTGACGCTGCAACAATGAAATACAACGGGCATTGCTGTTGCTGCAGTACTCTTATGATGTTCAGTGATGCGGCAAATGTTCTTCCTGCTGTATTATTTCTTTTTATTATTTGTTCTTCGTCTTGGTGGAACTACGTTCCATTGCAAGGCCAGGCATAATTGTGGGTTTCAACCGCGGGAGAAACAAAAAGAAACACATAAGAACGTAAGGATAAAACCACGTAGGACCACGAAGCAACGCACATCAGTAGGAGTGTTGCAAGTACCAGAGTATGACGAAAGCCGAGCAAATGACGAACTGGAGTACGGATAAATTGTGATTGGAGAAACCCTTTGGGGGGATACACGACTTCCCCATTCCTTCGTGTCACCTGGCTCTTATATCAGGTAGATTCCTCACAATGGCTGCATTATCTCAATGCCACTATAGCGTCCGCGAGAGCCCTTCCTCGAAACATGGATGATACTTTCTCAGGAATGGCCATAGCACACAGCGGATGATCGGGTGAGCTTCCAGTCGACAACGTTATTCCCCGGGCTAATATGAAAGGAGCTTCTAAAAAAATGAAATGAAAGGAAAGGAAAAAGGAAAAGCAAGAAGGAAAGAAGGAAACTAAATTTGGCACCTCCACAACATTCACCGCGATAGCAACGTGTAACGGCGCGATGGTGTTCACGACAGTGTTCTAACTATACGTGGATGCGACATGTTGGCACGCCGCCACACGCAAGGCGACTCTTGCTGGGTAAAAGGCACAAGCTACACCTGGCGGCTACTAGTCGTTTCACAACGTTGGCGTGTTGAATCGCGCCGCCAGTGCGTTACAGGCAACGCACCGCGATGGTGTACGAGATGGGAATGACGGGAAAGCGTCTGATTAGTCAGCGCCCACTAAAATATTATATAACGTTATCATGATGTTTACTTTCCGTTTCATTCACGCCATCGCATACACACAGCAGCTCGGCAAGAAGGCTAGTTTGCTTAAAGTGCATGCGCGCAAAACGCTTCTGCCAGCAGTGGAAGGCAAGACGCTGTCCTGACTACGACACCGAGCCCGTTGAGCGGAGTGTGGGCGGTGCGTTCACTTCGATGCGTCGTTATTGCAGCCAAACGTACTTCGTGTCTCTGGAGACCCTCTCACCCTCGGCGCCCTCATAGGGCGCATGCGCATCGACAGCACGATGGCGGCAGTGCCAGCGGAGAAACTGTAGCAAAAGTGAGGTGCCTGCGGCTAACGCATAGCAAATGCTTATTCACTACTTCGAAACGATTAAGACAACAATGCCAGTGGATCTCCAGAAAGCAGTTGGGGGCTAACTCCTTCAAGATAATCAGATGGCGGATATTTCTTTAAGGTGGGCGGGAGGTTGCGGACGACAGCGTTCTTACAGCCGGAAAACGTGTGGCTCATCACATTTTGGAGTATTGTAACAATGAGGTAATCACGAAGAGCACGAAGAGCACCATAGCACTGTCACGTTAAAGAGCGCATGAAAGAGTAACGGATATTTAAAATATTTTTTTACCTCTACATCTCCCGACTGGCTCGCTGGAATAAAATTAGGTTGTAACTTGTAAGCACTGCCTTTTTGATATCTGCCCTGAATTGTTTCTTATTTTCGTTTTTATTAAGGTCACAGATTTATTTTGCGGGGTATAAGTTCAATGGGTTCAACCCTATCTGCTGCCGTGAGAAAGGAGAAGCAAAACAAAGAGAAGAGTGACAAAAGGCTTCCTGACCACGTGCGTGTGCAAAGAAGACGTCACGTGGTCAAACGAGCTCATGCAGGCCAGTCGACATTACAAAATTCAAGTGAACCTTCATGGCTTTGTGCGCCAATAAAAGGTTGAAAATACTTAATTTATATTATCTCTCTACACTTATACGGGGCTATAGAAATAAATTTCGGACTGAGGAAAGGGTCATTACCGTATAGAACAAGTTAAGGCTGGGCTTCGCAAAATTGCGATGCCCAGCCTTAACAAAGGAGGACGTTGTAGCCGCTGATGCGATTTGGTACCAGCTAGTTAGCACTCGTCCTGGTTTTGTTCTAGCGCTATGTATCCCAGTTAAAATTACAATGACCTACCAACACGCCCAAACTTCTTCCCTGCCCAGCTTGAAGGACTGGCCAGTGCGATGGGAACGTAACTCACACAAGGTATCACAACTATGCGAACACTTTCAAGTGATTTCTTTTCTTCCACTGAGCTTTCTCCAATCCTCAGTTCTTTCTCAAACGATTTAATAACTGCAGCAACCAGGGAGAAAAATAAAAAAGACGCTCTCGTGCAGCACAGCTCAAGGTCGCTAGATGGATCATTTGTAATGCGTTTTTCTACTCAAGTGTTCTTGAAAGTCCACGTGTAGCTGTCTTACATAAGACCGTTTTAATGGAAGGATTTCTCCACTCGTGAAACCGACCACGCGATGCATTTCGACGAGAGTTACGAAACGCCGATGAGTGGCTGTTCGCACGTGTAGCGAAGATGAAACAGTGAGGGTTGTATGAGAGTTGGGAGAGGGAAAGGGGGAGACCAATATATATTATACTGACGCACGTACACTAACGTTCGCGTGTGCCGACATCTGCTAGGCATTGCCGGACGTGATAATGTCTGTACACGTCGCGGCAAAAAGACTATGCAAAGCAACAAGCTGAAAGCGAGTTTGCGTGGTCTCATCGGCGCAACCCAAGTTGGGTGTTTGCGCAGAAATAGCGGTGCCCTTCTCCCACTTCTGCGCGCGCATCTACGTGATCTTTCGTACGAAAGACCCATAGTACCTTATTTCGTAACGATCAATTTCGTCTTCCCATTCTTTTCATTCATCACCATCAGCTCTGACGTCCCCAAGCCGCAATTATCGTCGAGATCAGCTACTATATTCGCAACGGATGAAAAGAAAGGAACGTAAAATAAAATTCATCGCAAAAAATAGTGCCCTGGGCCTGTACTACAACTTCCTGTAGAGGCTTCAAACCGGCAATGTATAGTACGATCAATTTACCTTTGCCAATCGGGAGGCATAGTTGCTTTTCTTGTAATGCTCAAATACGCACAAGCACAGCAGAATCGCAGTCTATGATGTCGGCTGATTAGGGCTAATGGCTTCGGTCGAAGAGCTCCTTCAGCAGTTCCACCAAGTACATCGGTGTCTCGTACTTCAACCGAGTGACGTATCTGGAATAAATAGGCAAAAAAAAACGCTCTTTAACTGTCGGTTTGAAGGTTCTTGTCCAACTCCTAGAGCGGCAATATACTGCCTATAGACCGCTTTATTGCGGGCGCTGCTATTCAGCGATCGTAGCGCCATCTATCGTCCGGTGCCACGTTGGTATGTGGTATCGCGCTGGAGGGCGCACAGCGAACGTGCTGTTGACGACAAGTGGCAAGTTTTCGCGTTTTTCTGAGAGGTATCAAATTTCTTGCGATTAGGAAACTTCGTGCGTCGTTACTAAGCATTGCGCTTTGATATAGGCGCAATATCGAACGGCGACTGGCCTAGAGGCGTTGCGACAGCTCTGCCCGCGATCTATCTATATATATATATATATATATATATATATATATATATATATATATATATATATATATATATATATATATAGGATAGGAGTCAAATCTGGACATTGTCGATACGCATCATACGTGCAGCGTCTTATTTTATTGTATGGCTAGCCTTGAACTCTATTGAGGTATCACTCAGGTTACGACAATCAGATGTCTCAGTGTGCCATGCGGTGTGCCGCACTAGCGTACACCCTCGCAATTTTTTTAACAAATCACGCGAGCATCGACCGCATGGCGCGCCAGCGGTCTTGTAGCGGCGAGGGGCACTCCTGAAGCGAACGTTGCAGCATAATACATTTGAACTGGAAGTCACCTTGCTCGCCCGCGCGTACTGGCGCCGATCCCTCCGCCCCTCATCGCTACAAAACCACTGACACGCCGCGTGGTCGACGCTCGCGTGATATTAAAAAATTACAAGGGTGTGCATCCCACTTCAGGTAACTGCGAAGCTCCGAGGAAACACGTTGCGCTAGCTTTCGTGCTCCTAAAAAAATTGCGGTACGATTTTCTTGGCATTGTTTACCTGGCACCCAGGCATCAAGTTTTACAAAATTAAGAACGGTAAAATAACTCAACCGGAAGGGCCGTCAACGTGGATAAAATGATCTGACGACAGTGGCAGCGAATATGCCACAATCAATCAGACGCACGCGACGCGTTGAAAGAATATGCGCATTCTTAGGTCTCGAGGCGTGCCTGTGCACCTCGCCGACTCGAGGAAGCTGAAAAACGAACAAGTATACTCTCTGCAATAACAAACTTATTTCCAAAATTAAAATACAGCGCGCAATACGCGGCGTTGGCCAGACGGCTTGCTGGCGAGATTGGGAAGCACGGGAGAGCCCTGTGAACATAGAGGCGGCCAGCACACGTTCAGCATGGTTTTGGTTACCAGAACGAAAAATAACACACCTTCATTTTCTATAATAGTAAGTAATACGTTCCCGGTGAACTTCCACGAGAACGTTGATTGCCAAGCATGATAATCGTAGAACAAATTTGAGCTGAATAACGTTAATGTGTGTGCACGAAGAAATAGTTGACTTCGTCCATTCGCAATAATTGGCTGACTCGAATACGCACCTTTCGTTCATATCGCAGTTTCCTCATGTGCGCCAACTTCGTCACCGTGCGCTCACTGGAAACAAGATCTTCTGAACATACACGCAACGAAGCTCATGGCATCAAATCCTTTCTGTTTAAGCTGATAGTCCAAAGCGGACGCTTGTCTGCAACGGCGAAGTCCACTGAGTCGCCGGGGCTAAAGATGCACTTGACAATCGCTTTCGAAAGTTATATTGCAGCCAAATACAGCACAGTGGTAGCCCGTTGACCTTGAGTCATTTGAAATTGCAGAATCGCTGAGGGAACACGTTAGAATCCACTAATTCGCATTGACACTGCTACCGTTTCGAGCTGCCGCTACGATAAATGGCGATTCGCACATATCAGTGTGAGGAGGTGAGCGTCATGGGGGCACTGGTTCGAGGCTACGTTCTTGCTCGCCGATAAAATCGATTCACTATTGAACTCATTGGTACATCTTTTCTAGCGCTTAACCAACACCACCTAGATAGCACAAGGCCTACACACTCCGATCCATGACGTCATGGTGCCTGGCCCGACTGCCATAGAATCTACTAGGGATGCTCCCGCTTAATAACAGTGATTTTGACTTCGCCACTTTTGTCACGCCAGCCTTGGCAATGAAAATTTCGGGCCACGTAGCATGACTTCATAGATCGCAGTGTGTAGACCTGTGCTATCTAGGTGGTGTGGGCTTAACGCAACACTTCAGACGACACGGAAATAAGAAGTGACAGACAGACAGACAGACAGACAGACAGACAGACAGACAGACAGACAGACAGACAGACAGACAGACAGACAGACAGACAGACAGACAGACAGACAGACAGACAGACAGACAGACAGACAGACAGACAGACAGACAGACAGACAGACAGACAGACAGACAGACAGACAGACAGACAGACAGACAGACAGACAGACAGACAGACAGACAGACAGACAGACAGACAGACAGACAGACAGACAGACAGACAGACAGACAGACAGACAGACAGACAGACAGACAGACAGACAGACAGACAGACAGACAGACAGACAGACACAGTCAGACAGTAGACAGACAGACAGACAGACAGACAGACAGACAGACAGACAGACAGACAGACAGACAGACAGACAGACAGACAGACAGACAGACAGACAGACAGACAGACAGACAGACAGACAGACAGACAGACAGACAGACAGACAGACAGACAGACAGACAGACAGACAGACAGACAGACAGACAGACAGACAGACAGACAGACAGACAGACAGACAGACAGACAGACGTGACTGGTCAGACAGACAGACAGACAGAGCAGAGACTCCTGTGACCGACTGCACAGACAGACAGAAGACAGACAGACAGACAGACAGACAGACAGACAGACAGACAGACTGTCAGACATCTTGTTTGACAGACAGTGTCGACAGCAGCAGACAGACAGACAGACAGACAGACAGACAGACAGACAGTTTGCTCAGACAGACAGACAGACAGACAGACAGACAGACAGACAGACAGACAGACAGATTCAGACAGACAGACAGACAGACATAGGTTGTGACGTAACTGCGTGACAGACAGACAGACAGACAGACAGACAGACAGACAGACAGACGACAGACAGACAGACATTCCGACAGTTTGTACAGACAGACAGACAGACAGACAGACAGACAGACGTGCTTGGAATTTTTTTATTACAGTACAGCACGACAGATCAGACAGACCGACAGCGTGTCACTGGCCTTGCAGCGTCCAGGGGCAGTCCTGAAGCGAATAGTGCAGCAGAATATATTGGAAATAGAAATCGCCTTGAGGGCCCGCGCATACTGCAGCCGATCCCACCTCTCCAAGGTGCTACAACAGCGCTGGCACGCCATGTGGTCGACAGTCGCGGGATATTATTTTTTTAAACGCGTCTGTACACAGCCATAAGATTAAATCATGCAAACCAGAATTCTAACGTCCCTTTTAAGCAATTTCCACAACCGTACTTCAAAAAGCTGTGAAGACAAGAGTCAAAGTAGGCTGTCGATTAGTTTGAATGCTTGGTATTCGGAGTTTCGAAAACGAGTGCTCAAGTAGACGTCTTATTCGGCTGTCTTGGCAACTTCATCTAACTCGTAACTCAATTAACCAGTCTGCGCATGCCTCAGCCTATTGTCAGTGGATATCAGATGATACGGTGAAACAAGATGACATTGCTTTTCTTCGTATAGAGTAAATACAACACTGTCAGTGCCACGTGTAGTGCAAATAGCACAAACATATGTAGCATAGATGTGCATTGTACCGCAGCTCAGGTGCTAGTAAGAGCCGTCGAAAAAGACTGGCTAAGCGAAGGTCAACATTTCATTAACTGAGAACTACTAACTGCTATAAATAAAGAGTTTCAGAGCCCCTACTTACATTTAGTCGATAAGAAACAAAAGGAACCTGACAGAAATATTTCACCTTGTGTTCACACACTGCAAATCTGCAGAAGAAGTCATGCCGTAATTTATAGTCTCATCTGATGCAACAGTTCCAGCCTTCATCCGTTCCTTTCCGTTCTAAATGTTTGCAAGGTTGTGAACGAAGTAACATTGCAAGGTTACTTGCAATGTTACTTGTTACTAAGTTACTTCACAACCACAGCTCATACCAACCAGAGATATTGTTGTGCAAGAGGCGAACGCCAGCCACAAGACGAATAAAGCATCCCGAAGAACCAGATACCGGCATCAACACTCGGGGCGACGCCCCCCCCCCCCCCCCAAAAAAAAATAATAATAATTCAGTTCCACCCGTAATTGAAAACAATGAGGCGATAAGCTGCCGCAATTTTATGCACAGTAAGCCTAGCACTGTTTCGTGCGCATATGGCTGGAGCAAATTTCCCAGACGCGCACGAGCACTGAAAGTTTTATTGACTCCATCACGAACGGTCTTCGTTCATGCAGATGGCACTCCCAGGCGGTAAAAAATAGGTAGCCTATGTACAAGTCTTGCATGCGGGCTCCCTAGACACGACTATTTCTTCCTCCTCTTTCCTAACCAGCTTTTCGCTGCTTGCTACTAGATTGGCTCATATTCTTTCGCCTCGGAGCTGGTTCGTGGATAAGGTTCATAGTCAATTTAACGCACGCTCAAAGAGCCAACTGCATTGTCCATGCGCAATATCCTCTGCTGCAGCATCGGCGGACTGGCTGAAAACTGTGGTATTTCGTACACGCACAATGCCGTGTGCTCGCTATGTTGAAAGCCCGCAGTCTGCCAGATTCTTTTTTTTTCGTGAAACTGCAGCTTATGTTAGAAGCGTGTATGCTGCGTAGAAGCTTCCGCAAGACTGGATACACTTGGACGCATGTGTGGGATTACCTAAGTTTTCAAGAAGCGCGCAGCGATATTACCTCGGTAGTATGATATTCTCAGTTTTGTTTTCTATGTATTATAAACATAAAAGGAAGACTAGCAGCTAGAGACGTACAATCTTCGACTGCAGGTTGCGGTACCGGACTTCTAAGCTCAGCAGGGCACTTGAACATTTCCTAATAACTTCTTCATAAATATTTCAAGTACCACTCTGAGACTTCAGCGATGGGCACCTACAGACATCAATACTACCAGAGGAGTGTACACATAACAGCTATCGCTGTAAAACAGTAAAATGTGTCAAATGACTTCAGCGGGAACTTGTAAGGTGGAGGAATTTTAATGAAAGGAACAAAATTGTCATCAACCTGAAAGCAGCCCAACGATGCGACGGAAACTCAATTGGCGTTTTCAGAAATAAAGCAAGGACGAGATTTTCTTGAACTGCGAAGCTTTCATTATGAGAAATCTCCGTGCATCTTTGTGCTATCTCTCGGTGCGATGGCAATCATTCCTAATTGCATAATAATAAAAACGTGCCAGAAAATGTTGTATTTTGTCCCTTTTGATCCCCGCAAATTCCGTATTTCCAAAACTACCGAAAGTAAAAAACAAAAATATAAAGACGCAAGATAAATCGCTCATTTTATTTCGTTCTAACGCCTCCATGAAGACCTTCCAGCAGCCGTTATATTGGAGAGCTTTCTTCTCGAAAATCGAAATTCTCGCTTTCCTCCGGATCGCAATAGATGCTCAAGAACACGCTACACTTGCAAGGGATGGAGATGCCGCTGCACAGTTACACGTTACACTGACAAAAAATTTAATTATGGGTTTTTACGTGCCAAAACCACCATCTGATTATGAGGCACGCCGTAGTGGGGGACTGCGGAAAATTTCGACCACCTGGAGTTCTTTAACGTGCACCTAAATCTAAGTACACGGCTGTTTTCGCATTTCGCCCCCATCGAAATGCGGCCGCCGTGGCCGGGATTTGATCCCGCGACCACGTGCCTAGCAGCCCAACACCATAGCCACTAAGCAACCACGGCGGGTACACTGACGAACAACCAAGAGCCAAACCTAAAGCGTACGCTGATATGGCATGAAGATGCACAGTGTCGGATATCTGATTGTTGTCGCTCTGCCTGTGCTTTTTTTTGTGCGTTTTGTAATAAAAAGTAAACAAATTGAGATACCTTTTAATGGTGATGGCTACCCCTTTTCTCATAAAATTAACAATTTAGACACCAATTTGAGATAAGAATAAACATCACAGGTCCAGAAAATCTAGAGCACTGCGCCTTCATTATAGGCACCGCACACTGGCCACATTGCAACTGCTTCAGCTACTTACAAGGGTTGCTGACGGAAGCCGTCTGGACTGCGACGTAAATCTGAGATGACACTCTAAGAAACAACCGACGCGCGCCCGCTGACTGGCTCGAGAGAGCTTGATACACGTAGCTTTGCCCTGTACATAACAGCGAACGCATAATTCGTGGGCCTTCGCCACCATGTCCTGCAGTCATGCACAGTGTGCGTGCTTGTGCTATTTTTTGCACAACGTGCGCACTCCTGCCTCGAGGTAAGCGATGGCTAGTGGGCACCGCGTAAGCGTAACGTCTCCTACAAGATAGACTTCCTACGCCCGCTGGGCCACGTGGTCTGGCACTGCTGTCAGCATGGAAAACTCGAGTGCACGGTGCCTTTATATAGCCTGATATTAAGCTCCATCTTCTGTTGTGCAGCCAGGTATTCGCGGGAGCAGAACCCTTTCATTATTGCGAAATTATTTGTCTAGTGCTTGCTCAATCATTTCTGATTATTATCTGCACAAAAAGAAGCGTAGGAGGCATGCGTAAAACGCGAGGTCGGCTGTGCCGTGGTACATATTTTCTGGCGATGCGTGGGAGGCAGATTGCGGCGCAAGTACATATGCAGGCAGTTAACCAAAATAAACGGGAACATGGTAAAACTTTCTGCTGCCTGTGGAGATGATCCTTTATCATATGATCCTTTATCTACTTGCCGAATTTGCAGAAGCAAGCGCTCGCATTGAGGCAGTAAAATTTCTGCATTTCAAGAAAAACTAACAAAAATAATACAAAAAATTTTTTTAAAATGGCGGCACGCACAACGCATAGAGCTATGCGAACGTTTTCAAGTATGGGCAAAAAACGGCAGAGACGATTTGTTCTCTGCGCTTTCATAATTTTGTGGGAATCTTAATTACACTTTCGCATCATTTCGTTTATATCGAGTCAGGGAAAACCATGCCGCCGAAGTCGTGCAGACCGAGAGGTTATATTTTTTTATTCGGGTTTTCCCAATACCTCTTCTATTGTCCTTTATTACTCAATTTTCGCTCCAGTAGTGGTTTAGCACTTCCCAGGTCTCATGAAGAGGAGCCAATATTACAATTATGATCAGGTGGTCGCTTATAATTTAAATAACCATATAACTGCTTTACCTCAATTATAAAAACTCAGGGAATAGCATGAAAAACAATTATTCATGCAGAGTTTGTAGCCTAAACAACATTTTTGTATACCATCTATGTTATTTCAACATTTCGACTTGGGTGAAATACAATAACAACCATGTACCTTTCTTCAGAGGAATGTTGAAGGACACCAGAAGGTCGAAGTTAATCACAGCATGCCACTGCGGAGCTTTCATATATTTGCTTTAGAACGTCTAGATTCATTATCTTTCTTTTTCTTTAAACATTCAAATGAATCTCTCGCCTGCATTTACTTAAGCCGCTAAAATTGCGTGCAACGAACGCAACCTCCCTTTAGTGCTCCAAAAGTGCTGTTATGAACTATGTGAAACTTCGCCACATTCTCAAATTCGCCCCGTTTCAGCTCTGGTTGGAACGCAGGCTGTCTATGTTCACTTTGATTGGCTAAAAACTCTAAGATTGAAAAATTTAGCAATGTGACAGGATTGGACAGTGTCCAAAATAAAATCTCAGGAAAGAGCAGTAAGACAATGTTATGCCTTACCATAAACTCTAAGATTGAAAAATTTAGCAATGTGACAGTGTCCAAAATTAATTGGACAGTGTCCAAAATAAAATCTCAGGAAAGAGCAGTAAGACAATGTTATGCCTTACCATAAACTCTAAGATTGAAAAATTTAGCAATGTGACAGGATTGGACAGTGTCCAAAATAAAATCTCAGGAAAGAGCAGTAAGACAATGTTATCCCTTACCATGCATTTTTTTCTTCATCTTTGGGCGTCACAAAGAGTACAACTGATGCTCTGCCTCGATTTGCTACGAACAGTAAGTGGCAAGAAATTAATAGACCAGGTCAAAAAGAATCGGTTCTATACACGGCCCATTCAATTTTTTTCGCCATAATTTCACCCTAAGAGCGCAACATTTCCTCAACTGTTTGCACCCTGCGCACAGCCGCCATTTACCAATGGTCTAGACTGTTATAGTAGACGCTTCTTCATAGTGACATGAAACTGCCTGTTGAAAAGCGCCCGTTCTTAAAGCAGACACAGCGTCGCTGCATCATCAGCGGTCATACGAGTTAAGTGGAATCATCTGTCTGTTCGAGCCATCGCCAGTTTTTCGCGTCAAATTACTCGTGAAACCCAGAAACACTCTCTTAGGCAACTGTTGAATAGTACTGAACACAAATGTGTTGAGGTTAAAGGAATTTAAATTTCAGCCTTCATGGAGAAAAAAGTTCGCGATTTAGGATCTCTCGTACTGGATGTGTGACCCGCCGTGGTCTCTGTGATTATTGCTTTACGCTGCTGAGCTCGAGGTCACGGGTTCAATCCCGGCGACTGCCGCCATGTTCCGATGGGAGCTGAATGCAACAAAGCGCGTGTACCGTACACTGGATGCCCGTTAAAAAATCCCAGGTATATTGATATTGATAAATTCGATATTGCCTGTAATGAGCGTTGGAATTAGAAAATAATATCTCAAATGCGGTGCGATTTTCAAGATAAAAAGAAACGGCAGTGCATTGAAACGTGACTGCCTCCAAATTTGTCATATAAATAACCGCCCCCAAGGCTTTAATAAAAAGGTTAATTAACTACATTGTGTTATTTGTATTCTGAAACTCACGTTATTAGAGGCAAAGTATGTCTGTCTATAGCCTAGAAAGTCCTCTGCAACAACGCCAGTTTCGAGGCGCTCATAGAATTTTGATAAAAATTTTCATTGTCTAAAAAACAAAAAAACAGTGCATTTGCGCCTGTATATGCCTTGTATATGTTGAGCACGTGCATGCAGTAGCAGAGCCCGCAGCCAACCGAACAAGGTCTAATTGTGCAAAGGCATAAACTTTGAAAACCCACCAGCGCAGTAGAACTTCAGGCGCCTATTGTGAAGCTCTCATTCGGTCCGCTTCTTAATTGCTGAGGCACTCACGTGTAACGTTTGGAGCCACGGAAACGGCAATGGCCAGTGCATGCACTCCAGTTCATAAAGCTGTTCGACTATGCGTACCTTACAGCCAAAACAGACGTCAGGGATGCCTATCGTATATAAATGCGATTGACAATAAATGGCTTGTGCGCTGCAAACAATAGTGAGTCGTTCTTGAAGCGCCCAGGTCTCTCGAGTCGGACATCAAAGGACTGCCTGCGAGCAGCTTGTTGACAGAAAGCACGGCTAAAACCAGAGAACTTCACCATGACGCCACCGACGTAGTGTTGGCAAGGGGTCGTCAACGCACAACGCAGAAGAGCAAATAGACTATTCAAGGAATTGAAGGTATTGCGATTCACCTTGCGTCTCTCGAACGGTTGAGAAAATCTCGGATCAAAGACAGTTTTGAAACTTTCTGGGAGATAAGGTGTACGCATCATTACACCGCCAGAGTACCTTTGAATACTGCCCCGAGTGATTGGGTGTCGTACACAAGACCACCGTTCCGCGTCTCCCTCCCTTCTTTCGTGCAGTAACCATGGTCCTATTTACCCAGTTGCTTGAGTGCGCCTCGCCGTTCATTCGGTTTGTTGATATTGTTTATATTTTTAAAAAGTGTAGTGCCTCTGTGAGCTGCCGCGTCAGTTTTCAGCGAGAATCATCTTCAGCCCGTACCGACCCTTTCGCCGACTTGGAAGAAGAAAAAAATGTTTGGCCCTTACACCCTGTGGAGATGGTTGACCAGCGAAGCTGAAAAGGGGTGGCCAGGGTGCTTATCTTAAGAGTTATCACGCGGGTATGTTAAAGTGTTTCTGAACTGCGTTACGCGCCCCGTTATGCTGAGCAATGAAGACACGGACGCGTTTGGCGTTGGCGGCATGGCGGCGGCGGGCGGTCTCCCGGCGCGGTTCGCGGCGCCATTCTTCGTACGCGAGCTGCTCCTCGGGAGAACGCACAACACGTGGCTATACCATTGCGATGTCGGAGCGAGAATGACGTGCGCGCGCACCGCTGCGAGAGAGGAACGACGTCACCAGCCGCGCAGCCAGACGTTCCCTCTCCCCTTGCTCCCTCAAACTTGGCGCGTGCGCACTCCTGGCAGGCTGCGTTACGTCACAATCACGCTGCGAAATAACCAGACGTTTCCTTTCGTCTTGCTTGCTCACACTTAGCGCATGCGCACTCCACGCAAACGCTGCGAGGGTGCATGTATGTCACCAACACGTGTCACTCCGAGGTGAATGATCCAGACATTTCCTTTCCTCTTGCTCCTAACTCCTCTTCAACTCGGTCTTTTTTTTTTTTCGCGCATGCGCACTGGTTCCTGCGGAGGGCCCTCCTGGGCAAGGACAGACGTTTCGCCTAGGCTTATACAGCTTCGCTGTAAAAAGCTATATTTCAGAAAAGATAGAAAGAAGAAAAATATATGTGACGGAAGTTGCACCTGACAGACATTTTGTTTTCTGGTAGAAAATGCTCTTTCAGCGCTCTTCTGTTGCAGTGAACTTACGGCCTATATTTTAGGATTTTTTTTTTATTTGTAATAGGCACGCGGAACGGCAGCAATGTCGGTAGATACAGTAATATTTTAAGTGCGCATGGACCTCTAAAATTTTGCGGACTGCTATATATAAACCGCGTTCTTTTTTTTTTCCTCTTGACACAGCGTTAAGGGCAACAACACCCTCGAGTCACTCATTATCTGTTAAATAGCCAACGCAGGGGCAGTGGGTTTGGTGACAGGGTAGCTGACAACAAAGCCATGACGAGCGAACGCTGACGGCAAGCATTCAATTAAAGCAGGCTGACCGCTATCTCATCCGTTCTTTCTGCCAGGTCCCGCAGACCCTAGCAATAAGATGGCTGCCCTTTACCAGCCCTGCAAAAATTGTGTCGGCGGCCATTCCTGAATATTTGAGAAAGTGAGACGCTTCTTGAAAGGAAGAAACACTATACTTCGACTAACAGGCAGAACCCCCCTCCCCGAAATGAAAATAGGAAGGTGCCGGTACAAGTAGAGCGCACCGCAGCGAAAGTCATTATCATCCGTGAAAGACCTGGTGCATTTTTGTTTTCCTGTTAACCAAAGTAACCTTTGCTGTACGATTAAACTCTGGCGAGAAACAACGGACACACATGCTTAATTGTTGTTCGTGAAGCGTGATAACTTATTGGTGTTTCTCACATCTTCATTTGTACGGAAGAAAAATAACATTGGAGTATGGGCTAAGACTCCCATGCCTCTTTTGATCCCAATAAACTATTGTTACGGCACACCAGTTTTATCAGACCATACTGGACAGAGAGAGAAGGAAGAGAGAGGCTCTTTAATGAATCCTGGAGTGGCTTTTCTGGCAGCTTGCCTAGCATGCTACTCCAGTGGGGTATTATGAAAAATGGAATGATATACACAGTGCATGGCAGATACACATCCTACACAAAATATACCACAATACTCAACGAACTAAACCATCTCGTTGATCTCGTGTCTCTTAAGAAATTCAATTGTGCCACTGTTGTGCGAGATGCGCAGGCAGCATTATCTCACGGGCCAACGGCATGTCTTATCTCAAAGGATGACAGTCTGCCATGAATGTTGAGTGCGGGCATTATAAGGCTGTTCTTTGTAAGATGAATAACCTGCCAGCGCAGATTAAATGGGCTATGTTTTCCCTTACGTTGCACACAAAGAACAGTGGCGAACTTATCCGTTTTATTTTAAGTAGGCAGTACTTCGTATTTGCGCTAATTAACCGAATGCCCAATGACGCCTGTTAAGGCCGCATGGCAAGAGAAAACATACTTACTCACTTAGAGAAGTGTGTACGAACACAGTCAATGACTAACGGTTTTCGACCAGCTGCATTTTTTGGGGGGGATCTTGGGAATTCCCTCAGTATCAAAAGCTGCAAATGTCTAACAAAAAAAGAAAAATGAAAAAACGAAAGCCGGTCTCTATAACGTTCCATCCCACTATTATACAGGAGCACCTAGTTGTCTCTTGCGATATACAATCATCTTTCACACACATACTAAATAATCACTTGGGAGTTTAATTCCCATGAACTAAATGAATAAGCTCTTTTCTGTGCTACTTACGTTCATTCCAGCGGTTTTTACTTTGGAAGACTTACTAACCCAAGTAATTTGTTCATTGACCCCTTAGCGAAGTTTATGAAATAGTTTACGTACAAACGTGAGCAGCCTTTTCTAGAAAGCGGGAACAGCGGCTTCCGGGGCTCTCCGGAGCCAGCCAGCGACGTCTAACGCTAGCTGCTGGGTCCGACGGCTAACGGTAGGTGCTGGGCACGTTTGGGCCCAGCAACTGCCGTTAGACGTTGCTGGCTGGCTCCGGACAGCTTCGGAAGCGCCCGCGTTCTAGAAAAAGCTGCTCACGTTTGTACTGCAGGCCACACCCAGTCTGGCGTATTATAGTTACATAGCGCAGTTTCTTGCTAAAACGGAAGCCACATTAACCTTGCCAAGCATTATGAAAAGTAGCGCAAAAAGTGAGGGAAAAAATGAGGGCGTAAGGGTAGAATGTTGGTGGACATTATTAGGGGATAGAGGAGGATGGAGTGGATAGAAGAGGTGGAAAAAATTAGAACGAGATACAAAAAATGAATTTTGCACTAAATAACAATATTTCACCAATTACCTTTTTAGCTAATTATTCTACGGCACATATTGCAATTCATGAACTGTAGCCGGTGACATCGAAAGTAATATCCATTCCCGAATCATTCTTTGGATGAAACCAATTTCGACATGTTTTCCAAAAGTTTACTACAATATGCATTGGTGTTCCAGTAAGTTTAGAGCTTCATTGTATAAAACGATGTTTTGTTAAAAAAAGTTAGTGGAACACCAGTGCCTTTTTACCTCTAGTCTGAGCACATTAGAATCTACTCACAACTAAGTCATCAGCATGGCATGTCAAGTGCTATCCTATCATATAACTGGTCGTAGAACTACAGGTCATGATAAGGACCATTATAATGTCAGTTGCGAATAGCGAATTTATGGTACTTATACTGCAGCTCAACCGCTTTCAATGACAGATGGACGCAGACGAAAACTTCTCTACTGTTCAAGTTTAGATGCAAACGCGAAATCTTCCGAGACCTTGAGCGACTTTCCGAACATTTAGCGCTCATACATCTCCACTCACGCGGTCTACATTGGGAGACGACCATACGTCACAGTCCGTCGCCGAGCTCTGCCGCCATGTACCGCTACAGGAAGTACAACGCACTAGCTCTACGAAGAACAAATTGTCGCGACCTTGACCTAGCAGTCGTTATGTTCCCATCGCTGAAAGCGGTCTTGGTTTCGCGGACTGCTGCGTTAAGTGGATCGTTTCAACTATACCGTGCGAATAGAACACGGACTAAGCTAGCAGAAAGAAAGAAAAGAGTCCAGAAAAAGTTGCCGTTTGGAGTGCTTCGTTGTTTTCTCTCTCAGCCCAAATAAGGTGGTTTAGGAGACGAAAAAGAAAGGAAAGAGATGGTAAACCAATCGCGCGTTCAGTTTGCGTCCCATTCCTGGTGTATAGGGTTATCGGGCGAACAAGAAAGAAATGAAAAGGAGGGAAAGAGCAAGGGAGGGTGGCAATAGCAGTGCGTGCACTTGGGCTGGTTCATCACCCCTACAACCGGTCACTGATACCAATCGATTTCAGAAATTGTTGTAATATTCGCAATGCCTTGTTCTAAATTAGAAAAAAATGATAAATAGAAAAGACACTTTAAATTATAATTCGAAAGGCCCATCACTCACTGAACAATTTCGATAGGCTCAGGAACAGGTCGCAAGAATGAAGTGCCTGAGCCCATATTCACAAAGATGTAATTCTTAGCCTAGAACTGTTCTCAAGAACAGGTGTCAGCCAGTCATGATGTTCGACATATTATTTAGCGAATTTGGCTCGCCCACAGCACTTACTAAAAAATTCGGCTCCTGATTTTGAGGACTCAACAACCACGGCCAGTCAGTGACACTCGTGCCCAGCGAGAATCACTTCTCGACTTAAATCAACACCGTCTCCTGCGAATCGGTAGCCAAACACTCCAAGGAGGTTGCACTCACCACGGACAATCCGGCAGTGGATCCGCGCCTCTTACACATGTGGGAAGCGCGCCACAGTCTGCTTAGAAGATGGCGAAGGCAGCGGCACAACCGTAAGCTAAAAATACGCATCGCGAAACTAACGGACGAGGCAGAGCGCTACGCAGAGCAACTTGCACGACAGAACTGGGACCAGTTCAGTGCTACGTAACCTGGACGATGCAACCGTGCAGGTAATACTGGAACTCTTAAATGCGCACTGGAGCAAGAGAGACCTCACCCCCGGAATTCAAGCATGCAGAGATTACGCTGATACCAAAGCCAGGAAAAACGCCCTGCCTAGAGAACCTAAGACCTATTTCACTTACGTCTTGCCTCGGTAAATTGATGGAACGTGTTATCTTAGACAGGCTACAGAAGCATCTCGAAGAACGTCAACTGATGCCGAACACGATGTTTGGTTTTCGGCCCCACTTGTCAACGCAAGACGTGCTTCTGCAGCTCAAAGAGGAAGTACTGACTGCAGCAACGCCGTGCTGCCCAAAAGCAATCCTCGCACTAGACCTAAAAGGGAGCCTTTGACAACGTGAGGCACGAATCCATACTAGTCAATCTCAGTGACACGAATTGTGGCCGACGAACGTACAGCTACGTGAGGGCTTTTCTCACAGATCGCACAGCCACAATAGGGCTGGGAAATGTGAGGTCACAGCGAATAGACACACCTAACACAGGAAGGCCACAAGGAGCAGTGCTATCGCCGACACTTTTCAATGTGGTCATGATGAAACTCCCAGCCCAACTCGAGAAAATACCGGGGATGAGACATGCCTTGTACGCAGACGACATCACGATATGGACGGTCGGAGGGTTCATAGGAGAACAAGAAGAGGCATTACAGGAGGCAGTAGACGTCGTAGCAAGCTACGCGGAGACATGCAGACTGCAATGCGCGCCGGAGAAGTCGGAGCTCCTCATAATCGAGAAGCGCTCAAGAGGACGATCAACAGCCCCGGCACCAACCATCCACCTGCGAATAGGTCCTAGAGAAATTACCAAGGTAGACAGACTTCGGATCCTCGGCTTACATTTACAAAAGGACGAGGGTGGAGGATACGCCATACAGAAGCTACAACACACGACCACGCAGATCTTGCGCATGATTCAATGAATTACCAGCAGGAAGAGGGGACTGAAGGGACAGGACCTTATCCTGACTAGTGCAGGCTCTGATTGTGAGCCGCATTGCGTACTCGGCACCATATCTAAATTTCAGTAACGCGGAAGTGGAGGACCAGCTGATACGCAAGGCGTATAATCAAGCGCTCGGACTCCCACCCGGAACGGCTACATTTCGCCTCGAGGAGACAGGGGTGCACAACAACGCACGGGAAATCATATAGGCCCACCTTGTAAGCCAGAAGGAAAGACTACTACGCACAACAGCGGGACGCTGCGTCTTGGAGCGTCTTGGATATTCCGTACGGACGACCAGCTCACTGACCAAAATCATAACACGAATACAGGAAACTATGCACGTCTCACCGATTCCCAGGAACATGCACCCAAACTTCCACATCGGACGGAGACAAGCCCGAACGCAGGCGCTCGCGAGAAAGTATGGAAACCACCCCAATGTCTTGCACGTAGACGCGGCCAGAACCGCAAGAAGCATCGCATTCACCACCAGCGTAGTCGACAATTACGGGACCGAAATAAATGCGTCGTCGATTTCCGCAGTAAGCGCTGCCGAGGCAGAGGAACTAGCGATAGCGTTAGCCATCACGACAAGACCGCACTGGGATTGCGTCATAGTTCTGACGGACTCTAGCTCAGGCGGCATGCAGAAATTATTCCAGGGCCCAAACTTTCCAGTGCCGCACAACGCATTCTGATGGAGCGCACCAGCTGCCACCATACATACAAATCGTGTGGACTCCGGGGCATGAGTCCTTACGCGGCAATCATCAGGCACACGCCTGCGCCCGAGCGCATGCACACAGGAAGCCGCGAGATGACCGCGCCGAGGAGGTCCAACCAGAGCCCATACCATTAACCTACATGCACATCCTACAACACTATCGCTTTTTACGAAGAACACTACCCCCAGCGCACTACCTTCTGACGCGAGAGGAAGCCGCAATATGGCGAAAACTCCAAACAAACACATCTCCACATTTGAGTCTTTACCACGCCATACACCCTGCGCTTTATTTCTATAAATGTCCACACTGCGATCAAAGTGCAACGCATTACCACATGGTATGAGCTTGCGCAAACACACCACCGCTCACACCAGCGCCTCCTCTATACTTTCAGTGCCCGGCAATTCACGCTCCCAGCGCCGTCGCGTCTCCGTTCACGTAGCGCACTGGGCAGCCGCGAGGAGGCGCCACGTAAACAGGGCTTGTTTATCTCCCGATGGCTCGTGCGATTTGACATTTGGGATTTGGCGACGTGCTTTGCTGATTTGAAATACGTGCTTTTGCGACACGTCTCGCTTGGACTGACATGGCGTACTTTTGCATGCCTTAATGTGAGTCGAATAATAAAAAAAACAAGACTCCGGGACTTTCATTTCATGAATTTCCATCAGACTTGGTATTGAGTGATTGCCTTGGCATTGCCTGTGTACATGCCTTCGCTGCAGTTATCTGCGACCGTCTATGTCGGTGGCTATACTGTCCGCGTCATCAGTGAGCAGATAAACTGCGAGAACTATGTGGCAATCGCCATCCAAGCCACTAACAAATCAGCCATTGTAGACGTTCACTCGCAGACAAGACCGTGGGGGACTTTTATATCCCTCTGACGAGCTGCTTTTTGTCTTGGACATCTTGCGTGTTTACTCTGAGCAAGCCCTGACGGAAAATCCAGCTCTTCACAGACCCATAACTAGCTTGGTGGCACACGTATGCTGTTCCAGCTCTGTGTGCCTCAAAGTTGCTGCAGTGTAAAGAGAATGACATGATGCACCGACAGAAGCTGATTGAACTTATTGGAATGCGTTTTGTGAGGCCTCTCCTTGCAAAGAACTTATTGGAATGCGTTTTGTGAGGCATCTCCTTGCAAACTATGGATTTAGCATCACAGCCAAATACGATGCTTACAAGTACTTTGCTCAAAAGCCACTTTCAAGGAAGAGTAAAACTGTGATAAGCAGTACACTTATTCATGTGATCTTCGCACAATTGTGCACATAAAGGTAAAAAGCTTAAAGTACTTTGAAAATAAATATTCCTTGTACGTATTTCATTAAACTTGAAACACTTCTGATTGGATCTATTCTGCAGATTTGACTAAGTGTTGCACTTCTCATTGTTTTTCAGGTATGCCACTGAAGTAGCCAGAGAGGCTCTTTCTGTACACACTATATGTTACATGGTGGACATTTTTATATATGTCTTCATTCTAGAAGGTCCTTGCATGTTGTTCGAATTCTGTAAACTTGACAATTCACCGAATATATTCTGTTGAGGGGGCTTTAAAGCATGGTGTGTGCATTCTTCCAACCCGACATCGCTGATTGAATTGAGTATTCTTAGTCTGTTCTTCTGCCTGTCTAGAATGCAATGGCGCCAGAAAAAGACAACTGCGCTTCACATCCATTCATATTCTTTAATATCTGTATCTGCTTCAGATGTCTTTCGGGTAATTGTTTTTCTCAGTTGTGTTTTTCTATGATACCTTTACTCTGTGCTCCTCGTTGGGCCTCCAATATATGTTGAAATAAACATCATCACATATCCAGATCTGCCACAAACAAAGCGGGAGAATACGTCTTGCTGTGTTTTTATCCGCTGCGTTGCCACTTGCCACCGCGCGCAGCGCCCTCCGCCCCTCCGCTGCCCTGGTAAACCAGCGTCAGGAATCCTGTTTAGGTGGAGACACCTGGCGGCAATGTGTTGTACTATCGCCGACGGCGGCTGGCTATTGTTCTCCGCTCTTTTGCCGGGCCCTGAAAGTATAGAGAGGCGCTGCTCACACCCATAATACACCCCACCACACGGCAATCGGAGGCAGCGCTGTCCAACTCCGACTCAATGGATCAGCTCAACCTGGTCAACCGAGCGAGAAGGGCAGCTAAGGCCGCTGGACTCCTGGACTGAGGGGACCACCCACTGAGGGGACCACCTACTGAGGGGACTGAGGGGACCACCTACGCTCCCATTTTTCACCACCACCATCGCGTGCTCTTTTGATTAAAGTTTGTTCTCTCTCTCTCCCGCTCTGAACGAGACCTCCCCGATGACGTCATCCATCAGACGAATGGAAGCAGTGCGTCATTTGAAGACTACAAGCACTTATGCTGGACCACTATACCTCTATGCCTTCTTGCTAAAAATCAGGAGCCGAATTTAGTTTTCCTTTCGTAAGGGCTCTTTGCCATTGGCTGGCTGCCTCCGCTAATGATGTGTCCAGCGTCAGTATTGGCTAAATTTTTTCTGCTGCGACCAATTACAGCGTAGGAGGGTTTTGTGAATTCGGGCCCAGAAGCCGGAATACTAGAGAGACAGAGAGAAAGAAAAGGAAAGCAGGGATGTTAACCAGTCAAGAGTCCGGTTGGCTACCCTACGCTGGCGCAAGGGAAAGGGAAATACAAAGAAGAGAGAGAAAGCGGCAGAAGGACGTGGGGTCCCTCAGGGCGGAGTACTGAGCCAAACGCTCTTCAATCTAACACTCATTGGACTCGCCGACATCCTTCCATGCACCGCTCAGCTCTCCATCTATGCCGATGACATTTATACTTGGATATCGGGTGTTACGCGACTTCAGCTTTGCGCGCGGCTTCAGAAGACAGGCACTTTAACATCATCCTACCTTCGTTGACAAGGACTTCAAATATCATTTGAAAAGTCTGCTGTGGTGGCATTCACCAGGAAACCAATGTCTCCATATGTCATATCCGTCGATGGACAGATGATGGACAGATGGACAGATATGTCCATCTATGTATATAGATATGTCCGATGGACAGATATATTTGGTGGTGGTTATTGACAAAAATCTCTCCTGGACTCGTCATGTGAATTACGCGAAAAAAAATTCACAGCCCGTCCCCTGTGGAGAAAATGGGGTAAGCGAAGTTTGTGGATAGACGACGTTGTCGCAGACGTTCCGCTTCGTTTGCCCTAAGCTCAAGGTCGGCGGCTCTTCGCTGACGTTTAGCCTCAACATCGCGCTCCCGCAAGGTGGGGTCCACAGCTCTTCGCTGACGTTTCACCTGGGCTTCGGAAGCCCTCACCCTAGAATCGGCACGTCAACGACAAGCCCTTTCCCGAGCAAGCTTGCGGCGTCGTTGCTCAAACTCAGACTGCTCCTCGGTGGAACACACCACGCGCTGCCTTCCCATCCCGTCGCCGAAACTGATCTGAGGCGAGGGAAGCCCCCTTTCCTTCTCTGTCCCTCCCGCGACACACCAGATGACCCTGATTGGTCGCACGCGTCACGTGATCCGGCGCCCTTGCAGCTTCTCCTGCACCTGCTTTACTCTGGAATCGCGCGCGGGTTTTCTTTCTTTCCTTCTTTTTTTCGTTCTTCCTTTCTTTCCTTCCTTCCTTCTTGTTCCTGGCTCATACCCGCGCATCCTATGCGGGTTTGTGCCACACGTGGTTTCTTTCTTTCCTTCTCTATTTCTTTCTTTCTTGTCCCTGGCTCACACTCGCATATCCCTGACTCATACACGCATATGCAATGCGGGTATGCGCCGCAAGTTAATTACTCGTTAATCGTGAAATAACTGACAAGCATGGGGTGCTATTGATGTCATGACTATCAGTCATGTTAGTCATACATTCGTACCCTTCCATGCCAACTTTGGTATATAGCAAGTGAACGATACGCGAGTTTTTTACAGGTTTTTTCATTTGATTTCAGCGTGACACCACCACGAGCACCACCGACACTTGTGAGGCAGTACAAGCTTCGCTTCAATACGACCGACGGGCATTTGCCGTAAGTTTAAGTTCCTCGCAGGAAAGACCTGAGGAGTGTCAATACACTCTATGCTGCAACTTTGCAGGGTCCTGTTTATTGGATTCCTGCAGTACAGCCTACCGGTCACATCCAACACCTGAATAACTGACCTAAATACAGTCCAATGTATCCAAGCCCAAGTCCTCAAAATATGCCTTGGTATACCACGGAAGCGCGTCAACGACGGAAGTTATTGCAATCGCTCAAGATTACATTATCAGAACGCATATCACTATTGTAACAATGTGTGTGCACATAAGACAATTCGCCCCAATAATGGAAGAGCCGCTACAGGTAATATTGGATACTGTAACCTTTCTACAAGCTTGAAGACATCTACATATATCGTTCTGCAACGCCTTATTGTATTTAAAAATAGCTTTTAGCATTATAAACCTTAAAGTTTTAAACATTTAAAATAAGTGTAAAGCATGCCTACAAGGGTATGCTTACATCGCCCCTTACCGGATCATTAATTTGTCCGAAACTCTATTGAAGTTTATTTTCGTGTCCCTCCAGCGTTAGCTGCCTCTTCCTTTCATTCGATGGTATAATTTAATTCTTCGCGCACACGAGGCCAGGCGGCCTGCTTCACATGCAAATGGGATGCGGAATATTCAGCCGCCTCTCTTGATAGCTGTTGTCCAGCGGAACATCACACTAATATTGTTTGACCAGGTTATTCTAGACATGGCG